>NC_079423.1:21405156-21422996 GCF_026213295.1 Gadus chalcogrammus | reverse complement strand
AGGGGATCATGGCCCAGTGGCAACAATTATGGGAGAGAGAGACTAAAGGGAGACACTTATTCTCATTAAATGGAAGAGTGACTGAGTCAACTAAACCTTGTGGGATGAGAAGGAAAGAACAGGTTACTATTGCTAGAATGAGAATTGGTCACACATTATTGAATAGTACTCTTTTTATCATAGGGAAACATCAAGATGGAATGTGTGATGAATGTCAACAACCCGAGACAGTGCCTCCTGTTCTTATACATTGTAGGAGATACAGCAGGGAAAGGAAGGAGTTACTAGAGACATTGAGAGAGTTGGGTCTAGAAGAGATTTCAGTTAAAGGTATTTTAAATTTGGGGTCAAGTGGGAGGGGAAGGTGTTGTTTTTTTATAGTATTTCATCAGACACTGGTCTGATTAAAAGAATATGAAGATATGACTTAAATTAACCTGAAGGTGGCAGCAATGCAACAATTTGGATGCCAGCTGCCATAAAAACCCACTGAAGAAGAAGACCGTATAAAATCGGCAATTTTTCCATAGGGAACCATTGGTTTACGCGCGTATGAGCTGCGTAGATGCGTTACATGCGCTAAAGCAACATTTTAGCCGCGTTAGCCGCGTATGTGCTGCGTATATATACGCACCTACGCGCCTAGGCGCGGAGTTCAAAAAATTGAACTTTTTACGCTCCTACGCATGACGATTAGCCGCGTTGCCCAATCAGCGTTGAGCTTGACCCGACGTCACTGGCAGAGAGTAGTGAGCTTGGACAGAAGCATACGGCCGACATCTTTCTTTATTCTGTGTGGAAATAGTAACATAGTTACGCCATTAAATGCGTTTATGGAAACATTTTTAGCGAGAAATGTGCATTTTACTTTCATAATGTTCGCTCGGTGAATGTGAAGGATGTTTGGTTTGATAGTTATGACGAAGAGGGAACGCTCCGTTCACTTGCATGGACAGAGTCTCTGGTTGCTAAGCAACCTCAACGTCTTGGCGGACTATATATCTGCTGATCAACACTACGAATGCTGGAAACACACCAGACACACCATGTGAAGTTATTTAACCCGATTATTGTTATTTATATCCGAGATTATTTAATCTAACCCGATCTAAACTCTATCACCCAAACACGGCGGCGTTTGGGTTACCTACCTCGGACTCCAGCGCAGCCACGGCCGCAACTTTCTTTATTCTGTGTGGAAATAGTAACATAGTTACGCCATTAAATGCGTTTATGGAAACATTTTTAGCGAGAAATGTGCATTTTACTTTCATAATGTTCGCTCGGTGAATGTGAAGGATGTTTGGTTTGATAGTTATGACGAAGAGGGAACGCTCCGTTCACTTGCATGGACATGGACTCATCTAGGCGCGTAGGAGCGTAGGCGCGTAGCTGCGTAGGACCATTTTTGACACAAAATGGTCAAGCAACATTTTAGCTGCGTTACGCACGTAAATCTTACGCGGGTTACGCGTTTGGTGTGTTCGTACCATAAAGCCAAAACTCACATGCACACCCATCGCGAGTGACGTAGGACGTAAAGTCCTGCCCCGGGCGAAGTGGCGTCGATTTAGAGAGTCCCCAACATCAAGGAGAGATATGCTTCCGCATCACGGGAGCCTAGCCACGCCCTACTTCACGACGTACCGGATGCAGAAATATTCTTGTGTTTTAGCATTGTTAGCATTGTAGCATCATAAGCGAGAGGTCTGAGCGATCGTAGTCGCATTGTTTACCGACCATGGAAGTATAAATTACTAATCCCCCGATGATTCTCTATATGTTTAACAATTATTATTTTAGATTAGTTGGCCCCTTTTTGACTTTATAAGAAAAGCACCTTTAATTTTAAAACAGAAATCATAATTAATAATAACCACTCGTTTTTTTATATATTTCTGTTACTGAAACGAGAATCAAATGCCCAATATATACACATCAGCTGGTGTACCCAGAGAATGTTAAATAATGTAAAACATTACAGCTCTCCAGAAATAGTAAAGTATGCTACCATTGGATGTCTACAGTTGATGTTTGCTGGCTGGAGTGCCGGGGCAACCCCCTATTCAACATAAGTATTTAGCATGTCTAACTGTACGTCCACACCAGAAGCGACCAAAGTGTCAAAGACGCTTTGGTCGCTCATAAAGTTTCGCTGCGAATATTTCTGTTCGCTTTGGTCGCTCAAGTCGCTCTTGACGTACAATTCAAAAGTGCCTGCCAGTGTTCCCTGGGATCCTCGCAAGCGAAGAGCGTCTATGTTCCGATTGGCTGTCAGTGTTTTGCTGCTGAAACGCGTCAAAGTAATTTGCATAAAGTTCAACAGTTTTCAACTTTTTTTGGACGCTCTGGTCGCTCAACTTTGGCCGCTGGTAGCGTTGGTCGCTTTGGTCGCTTTGTTCGCTCTTGCCCATAGAAAGTGAATGACTTCCGGCGATTTGGTAGCTCAATTCGCTTCTGGTGTGGATGTACAGTAAGGAGAATATATTCACCAAATCTCATCTTGTATTGTCTGTGTGTTCCCTAATATGGCAAATTATTAGAAATACATGTTTACTGAATTCATACAAGTAGGCCTACTGCATATGACATAAGCTTTACTGTATGCATAGGATATATTAAGCTGTATTCGTCTATATGTTAACAGTCCATTGGAAAACAATCAATAACAAACTATTTGTGCTACATTTTCCCCTCATTCTGTATTTAAATGTACAGTGTCGTGGCAATTTCTGTATCAGATATTGCGTCTAAGCAGATGAGATATTTAGATGCAAAAAGCACACAATACTGTTGACAATTAGTGGTTATATATATATTTGTAATAAAAGTACGAACAAAGATACATCACAACATGCATCAACAAACAACATAACAGGCATACATTACAATAATCTGAGGCCTCAGATGGGAGCTTCTCTTTGCGTGTTACTTCATTCTCTGAAGGTACGCTGCAGAAGTCCACTGAGTGTTTGAAAGTAATGAGTTCTTATTCACTTGGGTTGGCATCTGGAGGGGGTGTCCCCCCCATAAAACCAACAGCCTTTGTTTACCAGATGGTAATCTTTTCTATTGAAGCCCCCCCCCGATGCCATTTGAGGGGTCGGCGGCCGTGAGTGACCTTCTGGTCTCGTTGACGTTAGCCAGGGGGTCGACGAAACAAGCCCATACATCAAAGCTTTACGATTGGCTGATTTACAACACACGAAAACATAGGAAGAGGAAGACAATAAAAAACGCATCACACGACCCTAGAACGTTCACACTTTAAATGACCCAAAAGGAGAGCAGAAGGCAGACACTATATAAAATTACACAGAATAGCAACAAAACTTAAATTCATATAGACCAAAACAATACAACATGTAGATTTTCCATCACAATCCCCCCTTTGATTATTTATAATCACAAAATGATGCAACCTTTAGGATTAAAATGATCACTTAATCACAACATGCATATGTTCATAATCTACTATGTCCAACCATGGCCTCCAAGTACAGATATTTATACCACCGTTCGCTTTTACAGAAGGTAGCATAAAATCACCTAACATCACCTGGAAAAATACCATTAAACTTCCATCACACTATCAATCCCATCATATAGTGGCCCAGGGCTGGCATCCATTCTGAATGATGTTGATTCTGGCCTCATCTCTCCCCAGGCCAGAGACAGTCTTTTGGGCCTGGTTCTGACGTGATTGTGTGTGTAAGGGTGAGTTACTTGCACTTCACCCTGGTTTCAGTGTGGGGTGACGGCCAGGGGGGTTGGGTCGGAAGTGACCTTTGTTGTTGGTGATGGTGCCCGCTTGCAGTGGCTGGCGTGGGTAGCACTCTTAGCTACCTTGCTGTGATCCACAGGACTTGGAATGATTCCAACCACCTTGGTGAATTCCAGGCACGTCTTCGATAGTAATCCATGTATCGTTGAGTTGCCCTTCCTTGGGCTGTATCTGCAGTTGCCTTGGCTTGTTGTCCCGTAGACGTTGTTCTCTACGGGACCACTCTCCCTCTCTACTGTCCCACCACTCCGAGGGTGGTACGCACAATGGTTGCGTGGATCAATTCTGTTGGATGACTTGGTTCACCAAATGTGAACCATTGTCACTGGATAATTTCTTTGGGAATCCCCCCTTTTGATAATTATCCCCATAAACATCACAATCAAGTCATCTGTTTCCATATATTCAAAAGTCATAAAAAAATAAAAAATAAAAAAATTAACTAAAACTAAGAAACAAGGCTACCTTTTTTAAAAATATTTCTAAACAAAAAATATTCTTATTTGATTTGTATTATTTCCTTTGGTTTGCTTTGGTATACCCAAGGTTGTTGTTGTGGGCTCCCCATCCCCCCTCTTGACGCATGGACTTTCCCATGCGTCAATTTACCATAATAAGGGAAATCCCAGGCCTGTAAGCATGGCTTTCTGTTGCGAGTGCACCAAAAACCTTCTACTTTAATTCTGAAAAAAACAACATTTCTTTAACTTTCAACTTTTCTACTTGTCTTTGATCCTTCAAACTACTTTTCCTAATAACTTTCAAACCTTTCAGATATACTTCTTAGAAACTATCACAAACTCATATAGACAGTCCTAGTTACACATTAGATCTCGTCTCCTGTAATATACGTGAATGCTGTGTCTAGTGCGATACTTTCCGTACACTGCTCTTCTCTCCCTCCGCCTGGACACGCCTCCACCTCTCTCTCTGCTTCCTGCCTCTCATCCGCATTACGGGCTGTCCTTTGAAGTGCCTGGTGCTGTTGGTCCTGCTGGACTGTCTCCTTGTGTCGTCCAGCAGACCGTTCCGTAGCTCTTCAGGTGGGCCTCCCATGGTCTGTAACTTCATAAAGTCTGATGAAGAGGAGTCGTGACGTGGGGTATTTGCACTGTATTGGGCCACTGGTCGGGCTGAAAGCAGGAGGGGGAGGAGCGTTGTCCAGGTCCGGATCTATTTGAACAAAAGTCGATGCAGATGGGTTATCTCTCTCCCCACCCCTTTCCTTATCTTGTCTTGCCTTACGTTCTCATCTATCTCTTCTCCTTCCATAACACATACTTCTTCCAATCTCTCTCATACGTTCATTAATTCACCTTCTTGCCATTTGGCCATAAAACATTAACAAAATATCATAATATAAAAATCAGCATTTTCAATATTAGGCAACACACTTCTGTTGTCCCCGTCACGTTGTAAGTCGGGGGTCAGTCGGGGTTAGTCTGGGTCAGTTGGGGTCATGTCATGGCTGTGTGATATGGTTGACCATTAAATTGGTTGTGATAGATTGTAAAAATCGAGTATCCACTGTCTACAATAGCCCGTTGTTTACTATAACCATATATAATAAATATATATAATAACCATATATAATATTACATTTAGCTGATCAGGTCGCGTAAGGGTGCTGAGAACCATACAACAATCATTTGGATGTGGTGCTTGCGTGCGTTGTGACGCTGAGACCATTTTTCGCGTTGGTTGTGTTATGTGTTATGGTGCTCATACCTCCTCCTTGGACCTGGCCTGCTCCTGCGTCCCGTCAATGCGAATGCCCCCTTCCATCTTTGCCTCTCTCTTTTTCCTTGGGACAGTCTTTGATGAAATGATCCTCGGCTCCACAATAATGACAGTTCCATCGTCCGGCGTTCTCCTTTCTCTTTTCTTTCGGCCGGTCGCCTCTTTGGTCTCTGTTGCGACAGGTGGGCTTAGGATTCTCCAGGGCCTCCAGTTGGGCGAGCTGGAGCTTCTTGGCTTCGTCCCTCCAAGGCATGTCGCCTTGGCTGTACGTACAGAGTTGGCGAACTTCGCTGATGGAGGCCTTGTGTTGTTGGACCAACTCTTGAAGGGCTGTGGCGAAGGCAGCCCCTCCCACTGCAGATAGGTCTGGGAGCCATTCCGCTATGTCCTTAATGTCACTGGGTCTCCATGCACGGAAAACGTATGCTGGACTGCCATCCTGGGGGTTCAGTACTTCGATCATGGGGAATTGTCCATCCATCACGTCACCATGTTTAAGAGTTGGGGAGAACGCCATTCCCTGGTTTCTCAAGCGGCTGGCGACGGGTTCCCGCTTGGTCGGTGTGGCCGTCGCCTGCTGGAATGATTGTGGAGCATTCCCCTGGCTACGAGTTGCAGGCCTATCTTCTCTCGCGCTGCGAGTGGGGGCTTTCTCCTCTTCTTCGGGGTCAGGGTAGGCGGCTTCATGGGCGTTGTCATACGGGGGAGGAGAAGGGGGATTCGCACGCGGTCCGCCGGTGCAGTCCAGGTCCGGGTCTATATCTCGGGTGACATTGAGATTAAAAATCCCTACACTCTCTACGCTCTCTGTCCCTGGCTGATTTTTTTTCCTATCCTGGCCCTCTCTTTCCCACAAATAAAATGCGCACCAACATAGTTTGGAACTTTTCTTTTTCATTTCTGACTCCAACAATCGTTTCTCTAACTCCTGTAATCGTTTTAAGCTAAAACTCCCCATTTCAGGAAAACCCAGTTTGCACCAATATTTTAAACCCTCCAGAGCCGCTTCACCATGCTTCTCCAACATCACCTTCGCAGGTCCCGTTATCTCAGTTTTTCCAGATTTGTTCCCCATATATCGCTGAAACCTCCATACATCAAAGCTTTACGATTGGCTGATTTACAACACACGAAAACATAGGAAGAGGAAGACAATAAAAAACGCATCACACGACCCTAGAACGTTCACACTTTAAATGACCCAAAAGGAGAGCAGAAGGCAGACACTATATAAAATTACACAGAATAGCAACAAAACTTAAATTCATATAGACCAAAACAATACAACATGTAGATTTTCCATCACAACAGTAATCTGTGTTTTGTAATCTTTAGGGCCAGAAGTATGGATTATCGGGGACAGCTACGTCCGCAAGAGAGCCAGGGAAACCTGTGGCCCCCACCTTGGCCTGGAGTAGACCCCGAAGCCATTTGTTTTGAGAATAATGGCTGGCTGATGAAGTTATTGGCTGGCTAGCCGGCTCAGCCAAAACCTAAATGGCTGCTGCAGCCGCCAAATTTTTCATGGCTACAAATGGCTGAAATTTTTCGTGTGTATGTCTCTATGTGATAGGGCTTTGACTTTTGCCCAAAAATCCTATTCGAAGTTTGTTTGTTTATTAATATTAATATTTGAATATATTCGAATATTTATTAATAATATTTTGACCATTAAATGCCTTCAGTAAGACCTGGATTGGGCTTTGCAAGGTTTGTTTACCGGCGTTACTATGGTTACCGGTCTTACGCGATCTAACGGTTTATTCGGTTTCTAATAAATCGCTGTCTAATCAATACTTCATTCACATTCGGAGTCAAAGCCCTACTATGTGATGGAATTATAACTTGATGCAAATAATTCTAGATGGCTCAGCCAAAGTTTATCAGATGGCGGCTTATTTTGGCTTATACAATTATTGGCTGGCGGCGGCTGAAATTCGAAATGGCGCAAATGGCGGCGGCTTCGGGGTCTAGCCTGGAGGCCAGGGTCAGTTGGTTTGCCTGGGGTGGACTGAGATGGAAGACCCTCATCCCTTTCTTCCTACAGTCCCTGAGAGGAAGAACAGCCCCGGATGTCCTGCTCATCCACTGTGGCGGCAACGAACTCGGACGCCTGGAGGGAGTTGAGGGTGTTGCCGCTGTCACGTTAAAATTGTACAGGGGGCGAAAATTGTACCGGCCTACGTCATCAGTTGTTGACAAATTCCAAACCTGCCTGGCAACAGACGACGCGATCGTCTGTTGCCTGGCAGAGGGCGATCGCGTCGAATGACGTAGGAAGGTTCTTGAACATTCGCGAACTTTCATGCTCGTTCATTGCACTTGTTCATTGAGCGTGACAAGACAGGTTTTTGAAACCTGCTTTAAACACTCAGTTTACTAGCTAAATTCCATTAAACAATTCAATACAATACAAATATAAATATCTAAAAAAGAGGAGATGTGACCCGGCCCGGAGGAAGCCCGGGGCCCCCGTCTGGAGCCAGGCCCAGACGGAGGGCTCGATGGCGAGCGCCTGGTGGCCGGGTTTGCCACGGAGCCCGGTCGGGCACAGCCCGAACACACTACGTGGCACCCCCCCTCTCTTCATCCCATGGGCCCACCACCTGTGGGAAGACCCGTTAGGGTCGGGTGCGCAGCCACATGGGTGGCAGCGAAGGTCAGGGGTCTCGACGGACCAGACCCGGGCGGCAGAAGCTGGCTCTGGGGACGTGGAACGTCACCTCACTGTGGGGAAAGGAACCGGAGCTTGTGAGGGAGGTGGAGCGCTATCAGTTAGATCTGGTGGGGCTTACCTCCACGCACAGCACAGTATCAGCTCCGGTACCGTACTCCTGGATAAGGGTTGGACTCTATTCTTCTCCGGAGTTGCCGAGGGCGTGAGGCGCCGGGCGGGTGTGGGGATACTCATAAATCCCCGGCTGAGCGCCGCGGTGTTGGAGTTTACCCCGGTAGACGAGAGGGTCGCCTCCCTGCGCCTAAGGGTTGTAGGGGGGAAAACTCTGACTGTTGTTTGTGCGTATGCACCAAACAGCAGTTCAGAGTACTCGGCCTTCTTGGAGACCCTGAATGGAGTCCTGTATGGGGCTCCAGTAGGGGACTCCGTAGTTCTGCTGGGAGACTTCAACGCCCACGTGGGCAACGATGGAGACACCTGGAGAGGCGTGGTGGGGAGGCCTCCCTGATCTAAACCCGAGCGGTCGTTTGTTATTGGACTTCTGTGCTAGTCATGGATTATCCATAACGAACACCATGTTCGAACATAAGGGTGCTCATAAGTGTACCTGGTACCAGAGTACCCTAGGCCGAAGATCGATGATCGATTTCGTGATCGTGTCATCTGATCTGAGGCCGCATGTTTTGGACACTCGAGTTAAGAGAGGGGCGGAACTGTCAACCGACCACCATCTGGTGGTGAGTTGGATCAGGGAATGGGGGAAATTTCCGGATAGACCTGGTAAGCCCAAACGAGTAGTGCGGGTGAATTGGGAACGTCTGGAGGAGGCCCCCGTCCTAGGTATCTTCAACTCACACCTCCGGCTGAGTTTTTCTGGCATTCCTGTGGAGGTTGTGGGCATTGAGCCGGAGTGGGCGGTGTTCAAAGCCTCCATTGCTGAAGCTGCGGTGGCTAGCTGTGGCCTCAGGGTCTTAGGCTCCTCAAGGGGCGGTAACCCTCGGACACCGTGGTGGACACCGGTGGTCAGGGAAGCCGTCCGATTGAAGAAGGAGGCCTTCCGGGATATGGTATCCTGGAGGACTCCTGAATCGGTTGCAGGGTACCGACAGGCTCAAAGGGCTGCAGCTGCTGCCGTGTCGGAGGCTAAGCAGCGGGTGTGGGAGAAGTTCGGAGAGGCCATGGAGAAGTCGGAGAGGCCATGGAGAAGTTTGGTGCCGACTTTCGGTCGGCACCAAAGTGTTTCTGGAAGACTATCCGGCACCTCAGGAGGGGGAAACGGGGAACCATCCAAGCTGTGTACAGTAAGGATGGGACTCTGTTGACCTCAACTGAGGAGGTTGTCGGACGTTGGAAGGAACACTTTGAGGAACTCCTGAATCCGAATAACACGCCCGCTATGTTGGAGGCAGAGCTTCAGGTTGATGGTGTTTCGTCGTCAATTTCCCTGGTGGAGGTCACTGAGGTAGTCAAACATCTCCGCAGTGGCAAAGCCCCAGGGATTGATGAGATCCAGCAAGAAATGCTAAAGGCTCTGGGTGTTGAGGGGCTGTCATGGTTGACACGCCTATTCAACATCGCGTGGGAGTCGGGTACAGTGCCAAAGGAGTGGCAAACCGGGGTGGTGGTTCCCCTGTTCAAAAAGGGGGACCAGAGAGTGTGTGCCAATTACCGGGGTATCACACTTCTCAGACTCCCTGGTAAAGTCTACTCCAAGGTGCTGGAAAGGAGGGTTCGGACGATCGTCGAACTTCAGATTGAAGAGGAACAATGCGGTTTTCGCCCCGGACGTGGAACTACGGACCAGCTCTTCACTCTCGCAAGGATCCTGGATGGGGCGGATAGGAGTATGCCTATCCGGTCTACATGTGTTTTGTGGATCTGGAGAAGGCGTATGACCGGGTCCCCCGGGAGAAACTGTGGGAGGTGCTGCGGGAGTATGGGGTAAGGGGGTCTCTCCTCAGGGCCATCCAATCTCTGTACTCCCAAAGCGAGAGCTGTGTTCGCGTCCTCGGCAGCCAGTCAGTTTCGTTCTCAGTGGGTGCTGGTCTCCGCCAGGACTGCGCCTTGTCACCAATCCTGTTTGTGATATACATGGACAGGATATCGAGGCGTAGTCGGGGGAGGGGTTGCAGTTCGGTGGTCTGAGGATCTCGTCACTGCTTTTTGCAGATGATGTGGTCCTCATTGGATCATCGGCCTGTGACCTTCAGCACTCACTGGATCGGCTGGCGGCCGAGTGTGAAGCGGCTGGGATGAGGATTAGCACCGCTAAATCTGAGGCCATGACTCTTAGCAGGAAACCGGTGGATTGCTTATTCCGGGTAGGAAATGAGTCCTTAGCCCAAGTGAAGGAGTTCAAGTACCTCTCCAAGATCTGGAGAAGGCGTATGACCGGGTCCCCCGGGAGAAACTGTGGGAGGTGCTGCGGGAGTATGGGGTAAGGGGGTCTCTCCTCAGGGCCATCCAATCTCTGTACTCCCAAAGCGAGAGCTGTGTTCGCGTCCTCGGCAGCCAGTCAGTTTCGTTCTCAGTGGGTGCTGGTCTCCGCCAGGACTGCGCCTTGTCACCAATCCTGTTTGTGATATACATGGACAGGATATCGAGGCGTAGTCGGGGGAGGGGTTGCAGTTCGGTGGTCTGAGGATCTCGTCACTGCTTTTTGCAGATGATGTGGTCCTCATTGGATCATCGGCCTGTGACCTTCAGCACTCACTGGATCGGCTGGCGGCCGAGTGTGAAGCGGCTGGGATGAGGATTAGCACCGCTAAATCTGAGGCCATGACTCTTAGCAGGAAACCGGTGGATTGCTTATTCCGGGTAGGAAATGAGTCCTTAGCCCAAGTGAAGGAGTTCAAGTACCTCTCCAAGATCTGGAGAAGGCGTATGACCGGGTCCCCCGGGAGAAACTGTGGGAGGTGCTGCGGGAGTATGGGGTAAGGGGGTCTCTCCTCAGGGCCATCCAATCTCTGTACTCCCAAAGCGAGAGCTGTGTTCGCGTCCTCGGCAGCCAGTCAGTTTCGTTCTCAGTGGGTGCTGGTCTCCGCCAGGACTGCGCCTTGTCACCAATCCTGTTTGTGATATACATGGACAGGATATCGAGGCGTAGTCGGGGGAGGGGTTGCAGTTCGGTGGTCTGAGGATCTCGTCACTGCTTTTTGCAGATGATGTGGTCCTCATTGGATCATCGGCCTGTGACCTTCAGCACTCACTGGATCGGCTGGCGGCCGAGTGTGAAGCGGCTGGGATGAGGATTAGCACCGCTAAATCTGAGGCCATGACTCTTAGCAGGAAACCGGTGGATTGCTTATTCCGGGTAGGAAATGAGTCCTTAGCCCAAGTGAAGGAGTTCAAGTACCTCGGGGTCTTGTTCGCGATTGAGGGTACTGTAGAGCGTGAGATTGGCCGGAGAATCAGAGCAGCGGGGGCGGTATTGCGTTCGCTTTACCGCACCGTTGTTACGAAAAGAGAGCTGAGCCGCAAGGCAAAGCTCTCAATCTACCGGTCGATCTTCGTTCCTATCCTCACTTATGGTCATGAGGGTTGGGTGATGACCGAAAGGACGAGATCGCGGGTACAAGCGGCCGAGATGAGTTTTCTCAGAAGGGTGGCTGGCGTCTCCCTTAGGGATAGGGTGAGAAGCTCAGCCATCCGTGAGGAACTCGGATTAGAGCCGCTGCTCCTTTACTTAGAAAGGAGTCAGCTGAGGTGGTTCGGGCATCTGGCAAGGATGCCCACTGGGCGCCTCCCTTGGGAGGTGTTTCAGGCACGTCCAGTGGGGAGGAGACCTCGGGGAAGACCCAGGACTAGGTGGAGAGATTATATCTCAACACTGGCCTGGGAACGCCTCGGGATCCCCCCGTCAGAGCTGGTCAATGTGGCCCCGGGAAAGGGAAGTCTGGGGCCCCCTGCTTGAGCTGCTCCCCCCGCGACCCGACCCCGGAAAAGCGGATGACGATGAGGACGATGAGGAGGACAAATATAAAGTAAAAACAAGTGTTATCTAGCGATCCGTTATCTGTATTATGTTATTTCGTCTTTGGAAACATGAGCCGAATGTTTTTTTAAACCTGCCCGGCAACGGACAACCCAATCAAATCAGTTGTCAAGTTGTCAACAACTGATGCCGTAGGCTGGTACAATTTTCGCCCCCGGTACAATTTTAACGTGACACCGCCATGAAGCAGGACCTGCAGTACATCCACCGGCAGTTCCAAGCGATGCTGATCGTCTACTCCAACATCAACGAGAGACGCCGGTGGAGAGCTGACCTAGCCTGGTCCTACCAGACCATCGTACTTCATTTCATTTGTACAGAAGGTCTGGAACTGCTCAATTGACAAACGTTCACTCACTTGGAGGCGGGTGTCTGTAGAAGATTTAAAATGATTGGATCTGCCCAGTGCCACTCCGGATCTGCCATAACCAATCGCATAGCGTTTGGTCGTGACGTATGTCATGCGACGGGGACCGGCCGGAAACCACGTTGCGCGCACGCGCAGACTGTACACAAACAAAACAAGATTAAGCGTGAAGATGTCTCTGAACGATAGCTGCAGGTTTTGTTTATCTGATTTAAAAGTTCAAGGAACAGTTGTACATTCTAAATTAATATTCAATAGTAAGGACGTAGATAATGTTTGTGGTCAACTTTTATTTAACAGGTGCATGTGCAGTTTTGTCAAATTGCACAAATTACAAACACATTTACAAAATATGTACAACTGACACCAACCATGATCCTGCAGAAGTACACAGAGGGTTTAAGTGTTCTTCTGATCACAAGCATCACCAAATTTAGTGTTCAGACTCAGAGCTACTGACACGGCTCATGAGTGCATCTTCAACATTGTCATCAACATTGTCAAAATAGTTACTGTAATAGAGATCTGGGTCAGTTAAATACCTCTCTGAATCATATTGTAGATCCCCATCAATATTCCCCAAAACATCACTGATGATAATAAAATCTGGTTTCCATGGACGCATTCATCTTAAAGGTTGGGTATGGGATTTGCGAAAGGCCAGCAGATTTTGAAAATACACAACTCAAATGGTCCTACCCCCTCTCCTTCAACGCTGACTCTGACTCCAGCCATTCCAAGTACCTGGACGCGCAATCATGCACGAGTGCGAACACAGATGCGCGAGAGCGAGCCAGGCTAGCGTAGGTTTTCGCTAAACAACATGGCAACATTAAAAAAAACAACATGGGGATGGTGGCGTCTTGTCTGCCATGGAAATTGTCTTCTACTGCTAGGTCCAAATGTGGATTAACTAGTTCCAGTAGGCTAGCTACCGCAGGATAACAACAAACAGGAGCTTGCTCTGGGTCACGAGCTATGGGTCACGAGTACTGCACGAAGGGGTCGCGCGCGGGGCGCGGGGGAGTGCAGTACGACCGTTTGATTGACGTACATACTTAGGCCCAATCCCATTTCTTTGCTCTGTCTCAACCCTAACCCTCATTGCTACCCCTCATTGCTACCCCTCATTGCTACCCCTCATTGCTACCCCTAACCGATCCCCTACCAAATGGGACAACCCTACCCTGTGACCCTGCCCCCTAGCAGATAACCAGACCCCTGGTAATGTTACAAGAGACAGACTGGCTGCCATTGTCTCGGGCAACGAGCAAGACCCATTGTAAAGATGTTTAACCTGAAATGGTATTTATATTTTGTAATTGGCATGTTTAAATAAAGTATTAAAAAAAACTTAGCTACATGTTAAAGGTGGTATTAGGGTGCACTCACACTAGGCCATCTGGCCGTGGCCGTTGGCCGTTTTCACACCTAACCGTGCTCAAATGGCCCCATTGTTCTCTGGCCTGCACTCACACTAGGCCATCTGGCCGTGGCCGTTGGCCGTCGCAGCTGTGGCCTGGCCTCGGAAGGCTCTTGTACATACGTCATCACGTCGTAACACGTCATCACCAAGCGTCCGCTGCATGGACCATAATAAAGTCTGCCGCCAGTCAGAGTTTTAACAACAATGGACAACAACACAGAGAACACACCAACAGTTGAACTGCTTGACGCGATGTTTACCGTTTAATGGGAAAGAAGGCTCGTCGCCTTTATTATGTCCGTGGTCGTCGCATTGACTATACGTCATCCAGCTCAGGTTGCGTAGCCGTGCCTGTGTGCGTGTCGGCTCATTAGCATCTGTACCGTAGCGGCCCGTGCCGTAGCAGCACACCTCTCCCAAGTGGCCAAATTGGCCCGGCCTGGCCAGACTGGCCACACTCACACTGGCAGATTTGAGCATGGTTAGGCCACGGCCACGGCCAGATGGCCCAGTGTGAGTGCACCCTTAGATAATAATCGGTTATGAACAAGAACACTTTAGAAGAAACACTTTATTTAAATAAGAAACACTGAACCACACATCTAAAAATACACACACGCATCTAAAAATACACACACACGCACACCTAAAAATACACACACACAAACACACACTCTCTCTCTCAGCTTTTGAGAGAATGGTGGAGAATCACATCTTCTCAACCATTCCGCCAACTTTGCCTCGCTCTCCTCATGCCTCGCCTGCTCCCTGGCACTCTCCTCTTGGAAGGGGTGTCTGGGGTGGTGGAAGAGGTGCCTGGGGTGGAGGAGCATGAGGGAGAGGTGGGGGGGGGGGGGCTGGTGGCAGTGGACTCAACGAAGTCCTGAAAGAAAACGAATAAGAAGGAATTAGGAATTATATGCCAGAACTGGTTGAGATGGCCATATGTTATGTACAATATATAATAGCTATGTACACAATATAGTACAGCCAAAAAATACATTGATTAACCATGTAATATTACTAATATAATATAATATATTAGTATATATAATAATACTTATAGAATATTACTAATATAATATATTAGTATATATAATATTACTTATAGAATATTACTAATATAATATAATATATTAGTATAAAGCTTATTTTTAACCTGGAGTCACTAGAACATGGAAGATCTGGATATCATACGACATGATATGCAGCCAAGTCTGCAGCCTGGTCGACGGCCGGGCTGCAGAGCCCGGTCGACGGCCGGGCTGCCGGCCGAGAACCGGGGTCGGGCGGCCCGCGAAAGTCGGCCTCGCGATCTTCCGCGAAAGTCCGTGGCCGACTTTCGCGATCTTCCGAGAGTCCACGGCCGGGCTTTGAAGCCCGCGGCCGGGCTGCAGAGTATAATTAATAAAATATGTACTAGTTAATTACAGAGAAAACTCTTACATTTGGGTTTTTCCAATCCTGTCACATCTTTTCGCCCTCCATCTTGTCTAGGATATTTCTTGATTTTCCGTTTTCTCGCAAGGTATTGTGGGAGCAAGTCACAACTGAAGCGCTTTGAGGGTGCCCATCGAATATCTCAATTTTGAGGGGATGTTAGCCCTCCCCCTACCCCTTAAGCTACCTTTAAACTGGTATTGGGACATGGCTCCACGGCGCGTGAACGCGCAACAGCGAGGGTTAGGGGGCTGAGATTTTGAAGAGAGCCAAGTAATGGGATTCAACCTTACTGTCCAATGCAACTCGGTGGCTCTGGAAATCATTGGCTGGAGTTTTTCGAGCCCTGCCCGTTCCACAGATGATTGACTTGTTTAATTTTCATGTCAGTACTTCTAACTCAGTGGCTGTAAGTGGGTTATGATAAGGATTTCAAGTAATTCTGCAAAAATGGCCAAAAAAGCGAATTCCAAACCCAACCTTTAAGCAGACCCGAAATGAAAATTGAGCCGAAGTAGGTAGGTGGGCGGTGCCAGGCTAGGGCTGACTATCCGGGGAAGATAAATCACGCTGCAATGGGTGAACAGTGTGATGAACGCATTTGAGAATGAGGTCTGTTAGCAGAGTCCCACTCCCACGGCGGAATAATAATTCTAATACATGACAGATAACTTCTCTCTTTAGCCGTATACTGGCGTAGTTTATTGTAAACCTCGAACGGACACCCGCTCTCCAAGAGCCAAGTGCAGAGAGGGAAATTGGAGTAAACATTCCTATATAGGCACAGGCATGGCGCAACAGCGCCTCCTTTTGGTTCTGAACAGGTAACTACAGTTACATGCAATCATACATCAACATAAATATATCAACAAGGTCTCACTATAATCGTAAACTAATTTGTCAATTCAGAAATAAATGTTGAGCAAATTGCTACCAGGCATGATGAGATGAGATAAGGCACTCTCCATCCGACTCTGTGCAGGCCTGGCCTATATATTGTGTATGAATTCAAACACCAAGGTTTTCAATAATTACCTCACATAATAAGGTGAACAAGATTTCAGGAAATTTAGATAATTTAATTTGATCTAATCTAACCTCCAGTACAGTAGGTGACGGTATAGCGCGCTGAACTTTGGAACGCATTCAACACCAAATCGGAGAAGAAGAAAGAATGGGAACGCCGCCCATCCACCAGGTGAATGAACGCTGGTATGTTTCCCTCTACAGGTAGTGCACCCTGCGATTCAAACATGTCGCGTTTAAAATTCTGTGCTAACATTTCTTGGCTGTATACGGAACTGCCCGATTTGACTCAAAGAATATGTGCTGCTGCATCTGATGGATTCAAGGCTGTCGAGGCGGCGTGGCCATACGATACCAAAATAGAGCACATCCAAAGAGCCAGGAATGACAACGGTGTGAAAGTGGTACTGATAAACACCCCCCCAGGTAGAGTTCAAACTGCTTATTTCTTCACTTCTTAACCCTTTATATGCTCGTGTGTGTGTGTGTGTGTGTGTGTGTGTGTGTGTGTGTGTGTGTGTGTGTGTGTGTGTG
Source organism: Gadus chalcogrammus (assembly GCF_026213295.1). Lineage (NCBI taxonomy): Eukaryota > Metazoa > Chordata > Actinopteri > Gadiformes > Gadidae > Gadus > Gadus chalcogrammus. Next base: position 21,406,008 of record NC_079423.1, on the reverse strand, counting down.
TGTGTGTGTGTGTGTGTTATGGAAGGTATGTGTTATGGAAGGTGTGTGATCTAACGGGAATGGTTCAATGGTGGTCTACTGACTAATCCTGAGTTGGACTATACATTCCAGGAGACATGAAGGCAGGTGATCTTGGCCTTGCAGCAGTGCCTGGACGAGAGGCAGAGTTCAGACAGGGCTTACAACTTGCTCTGAAGTATGCAAATGCATTGGACTGCAAAAGGTGGAGAACTAAGTCCTACTCTATGTTCTGATAGAATGGTAAAATAAATATATCAAACCAATTCATTCAGAAGAAAATTTTAAAAGTCAGTGTGACTTTGACCTTTGATCTGAATTCAAGTTGAACCATGCTGTATCAAGGTAAGTGAGTGAGTCTCAGGATTCTCCAACAGCTTCTATATAATGTATATTGTGTTATCCCCAGGATCCATCTGATGGCAGGACGGGTACCAGTGGGGTCTGACAGAGCAGAAGTTGCCAGTGAGATGGAGTCCACCTTTGTACAAAACCTCCAGTATGCTGCAGATGTCCTCATGAAGGTAAAGGATAAAAACATAGCTGGGAACAAGATGCACTGTTTAAGTCTCCTGCTGCAGCTACTGTATATAAGATCGGAATAAAACACACCCATCCACAATTGAAACCATCAGGGAATCTTTAGCTTTAAATCGTTTTATTCTGGTTGAGTAACTGTCGTCTGAAAATGATATAGCTATAACTGTAGCTACAACTCCAATGTGCCTTTTCATAAAGCCTCATAAATTATGATTCTACACTTTAAGGAGGGTGTGACTGGTCTGATTGAACCCATCAATACAAGGATTACAGATCCCAGATATTTCCTGGATT
>NC_079423.1:21325156-21400156 GCF_026213295.1 Gadus chalcogrammus | reverse complement strand
ACAGACAGACAGACAGACAGACAGACAGACAGACAGACAGACAGACAGACAGACAGACAGACAGACAGACAGACAGACAGACAGACAGACAGACAGACAGACAGACAGACAGACAGACAGACAGACAGACAGACAGACAGACAGACAGACAGACAGACAGACAGACAGACAGACAGACAGACAGACAGACAGACAGACAGACAGACAGACAGACAGACAGACAGACAGACAGACAGACAGACAGACAGACAGACAGACAGACAGACAGACAGACAGACAGACAGACAGACAGACAGACAGACAGACAGACAGACAGACAGACAGACAGACAGACAGACAGACAGACAGACAGACAGACAGACAGACAGACAGACAGACAGACAGACAGACAGACAGACAGACAGACAGACAGACAGACAGACAGACAGACAGACAGACACGAACGCACACTTAAAAACTACTCACCGTTTTTCCAGCTTGGGTGTCGAGGAAAACGAGGACAAAGCAGTCTATAAATTTCTGATTTAGTACTGCCTGAAAGAAAATAAAGATTAATTTGTGAACAATTCAGTTTTTCTTTGCTCCTCCTAAAACCTTCCTTGTGACATTAAGTTATAGATTATTATCATTATACTTATTGTTTGGTTTCATCCCCTGAAAGACAGGAATGATATCCGAGAGCATGAACCAAAATATATTCTCATTCTCAAGACTGTTCTCACAATCAACATGAGCAAAGACTGCGTGTACAGAGTTCATGTGAGGAATATCCCACGTCCTTTACAGGCTTTCATCCACTTCCTCCATGTCTTACCAGATACTGGATGCCATTTTCATCGAAATGTCGGCAGCTCTGAGGGAAGCGGGAAAGCAGCACTTTAATGAGACTCTGGTACCAGCCAGGACTCATGGTGAGGAAGCAGTCCTGCAGAAACAGAACCGCATGTAAGAAACTGCACAGGATTTCACAGCCATTCACTTTTCTTTTTGCCATGAACTATTGTATCGTTGAGTATATGAGAATAGTTATATATATAATATTATATATATAAAGTAGCATTTGGCAAAGATGGGCAAGCTCGCTTGACAAGAGTAATGCTGTAATAAAATTTGTGTAAAAGAGATAATTGATGTGTTATTTTCACAGGTGTTGCACCTCTTAAGAGAAGCCCAAATAATGTGTTCAGTTGTAGACTGTGATAGATGGGCATCTTTATCAGGCTACGCCCCAAGAGGGAGTGGGAACTAAAACATCCCCAAATCCCCTCTTGTCCCGGAGGGGATTTACGTTCCCAACACATCTAATCCTCACTGGGACGCCGAGACCCCATTCCAGCTGTTCCGTCTTGAGACGAGAGCGCCTGGGACCAGCGTTATCTGGGACGTTTAGTTTGAGCTCATACTTCTACAAGCAACACAGAGGCTCGTCAAATCCCCAAGACACACCGAAGGTCAAGTAGGGAACACGGACATGACTTGGAGGTGGGTCCTCGTGCTACACACAGAGAAAGAGAGAGTAGAGCTTTTACCAGCTGGGGATCGATTTCCCCAATGGAGCGGCTGACCACCGTCTCCAGCAGCTCCTCCAGCTCGCAGAAGGACAGCTTGGTGAGCTTCAGCTTGTCCAGGACCAGGTCCAGCTGCTCGCCGTGGAACAGCCTCCTCCACAGGGTGTCCCGGCGGCAGTGGCCCATGGCCTGCTCCACGCTGGCCTGGATGTGGTGCTCCGCCGCCAGCACCTCGCTGTTGAGCAGGGGAAACGGAGCGAACGGGTACAGGAGGCCGCGGGCGTCACCGATGAGGGATGCTAGAATCCCCACCGGGGCCGTGGATTCGCTGGCCTCGGGGGAGGCGGCGGTCGCGGCTCTGTGCTCCTCCCAAGGGTCGCACTCCGTATCTTTCGCTCCTCCTCCTCCTCCTCCTCCTCCTAGCTCGGCCGGCTCCAGGGACCTGCTGTTGCTGCTGGCGGAGGGGTCAGCGGGGTCGCGGTGGAGCAGAGGGGGGAGCTTCTTGAAGCGCCGCATGTCGGCGGTGAGACGAGGGAACAGTTCCCTCTGGCTCGTCATGATCACGTAGAACCGGAGCCTGGGACAAAGGGTGGTGTGCACACACATAAAGTCAAATTAACCTGTTTTTACATTAAGACACAGAGGGATCTGCCCTGTGCCTGTGTGTGTGTGCCCCCCCCCCCCATCTCCCAAGAGCTCTTACTTGAGCACGTGTCGGTCTCCTTCCAGCTGTTCCTCGAAGGGGGCGGCATTGTGGCACACGAGCAGAGACACGTCAAAGTCATCATAGTGTTGGAGTCCTTCAGGGTCCTTATATGAACCAGAGCTGGAAAAACAATGAGGACGAAGTGTGAAAAAAATTATTCATGCAAAGTTATTGCTATGTAGTTGCAAGTACAAATCAAAAGGGATATCAAAAGATCACTAGAAATGTTACCAACAAAAATGTCAATCCACAAAACATAAAATTAAACAAAAACAATGCAAGGCGTATTTCTCGCCACCCAACGAGACATGAACACGGTACCGCCGTAACAACCTGTTCCACAGAGCCACCAGGGCGTATTCGTGCTGCTCGGCGCTCGGCCCCCCCTTCTTGCCGTCAGCGGTGCAGGCGGTCTTGGACATGCGGACAGGCTTCATGCTGTAGGTGTTGGCGTGGTCCGTGATGTAGTTGTACAGCTGGTGGGCCGTGATCATCCCCGTGGAGACCGAGAAGCTCCCTGGTCGTGTCCCGGGAAACATTCAAAACGTGACAGTTAGAAGAAGGATGACAAGGTTGCAATGTGAAGGATAATTCTTGAATGTGGGCAGCCTCGTGAGACCGTACAGATCGGGTTCAGGTTTGCCCTCCGTAATGAATATCACATCATCCATGTGATGGCCAGAGAGAGACAGGACATGAATGAGATCCAGACGACAATGAGATAAGGCTTTGTTAAAGGCAGATTGATACTAGGGATTTCATTCACCCTAATCTCGTTATGATATCCTGGATAACTGGAACCAAGACTTTATAAAAGGGTTTTAAAAAAATATATGTTGGCCTGGTATTGCTCTTGACTTTCTCCAATTGTGTCGATACAGAACAAAAATCATAATATGTCTCTCACCTTGAAACACATGATTGCGACCAAATTTGGGAATATCAGGATGATGGGAAATGAAGTCCTCCAGGAAATGGGTGAGCTGGTAGCCCTGGCGGAGCATCATGTGGCAGCCCACCAGGTGCTGGTGGACCACACGCAGGTGGTAGTCGTAGCTAAAGGAGTGCACGTGCATGAGGTCCCGCACCTTGTCACACTCCTCGGTGAAGAGCATGGAGAGCTAGAGGGGGATGAGTAGCCACACAACAACAAAAACACAAACACCCACATCCAATTGGAATTTGAAAGGTTCAACTTCCCAGTCTACCGAATTCTATTTGTTTTGTTATACACATTATCACAATGCTAGCAGGAAATGCCTACTTTTGGTTTCCATTTATAAATGGTTAATTCATGTTTAATCATACTGGTTCAATGGGATAATACCAGGTAAGAACATGAAATGTACCGTTTTTTTTTACTTTATAAAGTTCATATTCTATTTAATAAATCCCACATCGGAAGAAATTCTCTGAATTAGCAGCAGTGTAAGTGCGGAATGAATAAAATAAAGGAATCAAATACATTTCTATGCATTTCGATTTCATTTCGGTTTCTTCTAAACATTTCCTCTGTCAAATTTATAAAAAAAACAATTTTGTTTTCATCTTGTGGGAAAGATAACATGAACAGGACTTTGACAAGAATTTAGTCTTGGCAAAAACAGACTTTTAAATTATAAGTACAAAATAAAATTTCAGCAAATCGCAAGTCTGCCATAAAAATGAACCAAGGATCGAGCACGACAACATTTCAACAGCGTAATTCACCAAAATCAATCACTGTATGGCCTTTGATCAGGCCATGAACATATAAGAAACAGTCAATCTGAGGTTGAACTCAAAACCAAAACATTTCTCTCCCTGCTGTTTCAAAGCACAGAAGGGCCAGTGGAAGAGGGAAGTAGGGGTGTGATTAGCCAAATACAAACAAACACAGGACCAGAGCAGCAATCAATTTGGGGCGAATTGGAATAAAGAGCATCCAAAGTAAAGGAATAAGCATGACAGGAGCTGAAATGGGATAAAAACAAAAAACGATTTTCAGCTCCAAACCCGTTGAGAGAGCAGAGCGGTCATTCTTTGAGGTGCAACGTGTACGATTATTTGTTTAAAACATACCAGTATTAACTACTTTTATCTACAGAATGTGAAGAAATTTGCTTTTGACCTTATGATAAAGATGTCTGTGTGTGGCAGCGCCATCCCACCCGCGTTGAAATCCAACTCTGTGACTAAAGAGGCGTGTATTTAACCTTTAAGGTCAATAGTACAGTAATCTAATTTCAATAGTCCATGAAAAATATAATGTTGGTTCAGACTTGAAGGAGAACAACTTGACAATGGCATTGCACAGTTCAACTGTAAACGGTAAGCATTACTCCATAGTCAGTGAGGCGATGTGTTTGGAGCGAGGGAAGGAAGGGGAAGGCAGGAGGAAGGACCAAAGATAGTAGGGGTGGACACAAATCGTACACATTGCACCTTCAACCAATCAAATTCCCCCAAACCACTGAACCCATGTAAAAACATATGTAAAAAAATCCATCTAAATCAATGGCATTTCCTGAGAGCAGAACAGAGAGAAGTGTTTCTGTGGAATTAGTGGGAGTTAATAGATATAAATGTAAGCACCATCCCGATTCGAGGAACAGAAAGGAATGAGAGGAACAGCCCAGGGATAGATTTGCTGCAAGCAGGACGATGGAGATGAGTCGGAGGCTGATTATTATGATGAGAGATTTAGCGCCCATCTAAAAAAGGCTGGGACATACCGCGGAGTCAGACACTGGTATGGCTTCTGGAAACGGCTTGCAACGGGGTTTGGTGAGGAAGGTGCCCTGATGGAGAAAAGACATGTGTAGGACCTGACAGACAGACAGACAGACAGACAGACAGACAGACAGACAGACAGACAGACAGACAGACAGACAGACAGACAGACAGAGAGACAGACAGACAGACAGACAGACAGACAGACAGACAGACCGACCGACAGACAGACCGACCGACAGACCGACAGACCGACAGACCGACAGACAGGCCGACAGACAGGCCAACAAATCTGGCAGGCCGACAGACAGGCTTTCGTAAAAATAGCCAGACAGGCAAGGACGGGAACTGTAAGACATAATGAAAGATATACAGGGACTGACAGACTGGAACACAGTACAGACTGGAAGACAGGGACAGGCACAGATAAGTATAAGGCAAAAACAGCTTTGGACGTAAAAGGCTGATGAGATGTGATACAAATGAGTTAAAATCTTCCGAAAGTTTCTGAAGGAAGTGAGAATGTTTGAAAAATGATTAGAAGATGACAGCAATCCTTTAAGCCAGGTTTTTTCAGGGCGGACTCTCCTTGACCTAGTCCGACATTGGAAAAGGTTTGTTCCAACTCAAACAAGATTACATGTACATGAATATAGTTGGACATGAGTTTAAAACACTTATACACAAACACACTCAAGCACACATATTCAAGCTCTCGGCTCTATTAGAGAATCTTCAATGCTTAACACTTTAGCATCAAATACTTGTTGTTCTCAAACAATTTTCACTAAGATATTTTTTCAGCCAAGTACCCCTTTAAAGTTATTATGATGTGCTCATATTGGCATGATTTACAGAACATGTAACTGTTCGGATGTACTTATGTTAAGGGGTTACTCAATCATTTTCTTAAGAATTAGAATTATTTTACAACTGTTCCTAACTGATATTAAAACCACAATGTTACTTTAAAATGTTTCTTGATCCCCCTGCAATCCCTTGAAGTACTGCACTATGAGAACCACAGTGGTACTGAAATTTGCAATGTTCGGTTGACCATAGAGCTCGTAAGTCCACCCTCTTCCGGGAGACCTCCATTGGACCTCTTGGCTAGGAAAATAATTACTTTCTCACCATTGGGTTTCAATGGTGAGAAAGTAATTATTTTCTGGTCCCAGTCTTTATATGCCCTGAATTAGACATATGTTGTTTGTGGATTTAAATAATAATTTTTCATGCAAAGAAAACACAAAAAAATTGCGAAGATGTTTGATAATGTTAGGTTTTGTGTGTGGCCGCTTTGTGAACTATAGCCCCTCGCTGCTCTCGACACGAATGATATACGTCACCACCACTCTGGTACAGACATGTCGTTCTCTCTGCTCCACTTCACCGCTTTTTTCCAACAGCATCGAAAGAGGTGAAAACCATTATAAGTCGGGGCATGTGTAGATTTTCAGTTATGCCGATAGGGAAATTGTTGGCCAGTCGCAGACAATGTGACGTCACATACGAGACGTGTAGCCTTTCTCATTGTGTTTTTTCTACAGCCTATTCATATTTTACGATCTCAGAGGTCCCATGTGGGTCTACCGGAAGGAGCAGACTTACGAGCTCTATAGGCTGCACATAGTCACTGGCACTAAATGTGCCAGCAGTTTAATAAAAGTCAAGATAATGAAAAGGATATGAGACTAAATGCCATGTCGGAGAACCCTTAAACATTATTGCTTTAATCTGTGATTCTGCTGCTAACCAAACTCTAGCCTAATCTCATCCTTTATATTCTCCTGGGATATCATTACATTGTTTGCTACACTTATGGCAAATTGAATACCAGCTTAACCCACCTCTCAATCGCTGGCCAAGCCACCTCCGATCCCGCCTCCATCACCAACCTCAATATCAACCTTGACCCCTGCCTCCAGCCTTTGACCTCCATAATAAATATAATTGTACCACACAAGGTGCCACCTCAACAACAAAGATGGTCACACCCAACCCTGTATGACTGATGAGTTTGTTCAAGCCCTCCTATCCTTGAGGCCGCGCTACCACACACCATCATTGGGTCCCCCCATGACTCAGAACCTCCTTCAGAACGTGGCTGCCAAGGACCCGGATGAGATCCTAGAGGGGAGGGGCTCCTTTCGCATCTTGATTTAAATAAGGAGGGCTGCAGTAGAGTTTGGCACTAGAATCTTTCAGTTTTGAGGAAGGAATAGGAACAGAGTCTCTTCAAGTCCATAGGCTGACACACACACACACACACACACACACACACACACACACACACACACACACACACACACACACACACACACACACACACACACACACACACACACACACACACACACACACACACACAGCCTATCAACAACAATGAAAATAAGAGAAAAAAAAAGATATATATATCTTATTATTATTTTTTTAAATATTATATATCGTGATTAATATCGATATCGAAAAAATAATCGTGATAATATTTTTTGCAATATCACCCCCCCCCCGGTGCAATATTTGTACCAAGCCATCATTTGATTTTGGTTTGCAAACCATAAATGAACCCTTCCATGTCTGTTTGGTTGGGCAGGGTTTCAGATGCAAGTCAACTCATTGGCGGTACTTTAAAGAATAATCTGGAAAAGAAACTGCCTGTAGCGATACATTATACATGCAATTATACAACGGGGGACCTAAATCCAGCGATCTGATTGGTTCCCAACTGTTGTATAATGAGTGTATACATAACTGCTATGACGCCCGATCATTTTGTGAAAGTTTGCATATCACTCCGCGCCTGGAAGTAGAAACAGTTACAAAGTAAAACATATGTTGGATGATGGAGAGCGTGTAAATGTTGTTACTCCGGGAGTGAGCAAGGCGATGGAGAGACTAACGAAAGCTTAGGCACACGGCGAGTGAACTGCTCCATAGGATAAATTGCCGGCGAACCGCTCTATCGGAGCCTTCTCTCGGAGGGACGCTAAAGTGTGTTGCATAGCGACCGTCGATGCATAGCGGCAGCCAGGAGGGACTACTTTTTTGTATTCTTTAATAAGACGGCTATTTTGACTTTCTTGGTTTCTTTTTAAATGTAGTGTGTCTATGACTTTCGTTTCGCCATAACAGTAACCGTTGTATAAAAGCAATAGATCACTTCAGTCAGTGGGGGGTCGCCGGCCCTCCGCTGCGCGTCGGGGCCGGACAACGCCCCTTAACAGTGGTATAATGAGCACATACCACAGCCTGGCGTGATCTGTTGCTTAAATCTACAACAGCATTGGCTATTGAATAGTTTATAAAACCACATTTAATTTAAGTCCTTTCTCAAGAGTTCTGTAACAGGGACATTGCCGCTTTGTCTGACCCGTTATGTATACCAATTTTTCAGTGGGTGGACTTCCCAAACCCACTTTTCTAGTAAAGAGACAAATTAAACAAAATCTTGGTAAGGCTAAAAATGTAAAACTAAAACTTCCCCTCTGCTACACAAAGGGACACTGCCAGTGTAGCACCTTAGCTCTGCTCTGCTCTTATTCTGAAATGTATTGATTAATTTGGATCCTGCTCACCACTCTTGGCTAATACCATTAGGACAATTTTCCATATTTCAGCATTTCACATCCTCAGTGCATACCTGAGAGTTGACTGTCTGGCCCATGGGGATCCTTGTACACTCCAAGGCGTACTGTTTCACACAAAAGTAGCAGCCCTAGGAGCAGGGAGAGAGACAGAGAGGTGGGGGATAACAGTGATTACATAGGGGATTTTAATATCCAATGAAACACTATGTTTGGATCAATGTTGGGTTAATTGTTATCTTTTTTTTTATTATACAGGAAAGTATTAAAGGTAACAAAGTTACAATTTAAAACAGGCCTGAGTCAGTATAAAGCTGATTTCCAGCAGGTTCCTGTTCTGCAGCACGTTTAACATATAACAGGAACAAGGCACATCACACGGTACATTTACATACAGCACTGTGCAGCACATAGCAGGAACATAGCACAGACATCAGTAGGACAATCACATAAACAACAGACTGAACACACAAAGTGGTCTATAAACAGTCAGTGTTTGCAAGGGTTGGTATTGAGGAGTAACAGTTTGCATTCCTTTTTGTACTGTGTGATGGATTGTAATGCTCTAATGTTTTGAGGGATGCTGTTCCAGAATTTGGTGAAAGTATGCATGGAAGACCTCTGCCCATAGCCATTATTGTATACAGGCATTGGGTGGAGCGCCATGGAAATTGTTCTAGTGACATGCACCTTAGGGTATGTTATGCGTTAGTAAGAGAGAGATGAGTGTTTGTGAGGTACTGTGTTGGAGTTGAAAATAAAATCTGACGGCATAAATATAAATACAATTTTGAAAGGACAAAAGAGGTGAGTGAGTGAGTGAGTACAGTGCAGTGGTGTGTCCATTTTGGAATTTTACTGTGGATATTTAAAGCTTGGTTTTATAGCCGTGCGATGGGTTCAGTAACTTCCTTTGTGATGAGAGACAGTTGGTAAACAGTATGAAATGGTTGAGAATACAATTGCCTACAGGTAGGTTTTTGGAGACAGTAGGATAGGTATGTTATAATCTTGACAGACATAGTAGACATAGATGTAGTTTCTGGTTTAACTTTTTAGTTAACTTGTAGGCATGTTCACGGCATGTGAGGTGTGAGACAAGTAACACACCCAGATACTTGCATGTTTTGGTGATAACAAGATTTTGATTTGAGAAGATGATAGGTCTGGTAAAATGACAGATGCTTTCACGATGATTAGAAATACACACATTTGTTTTTTTTAACATTAATGGTTAAGTGATTTTTATTCAACCACTTATCAGATGACAGTTTGGACTTTATGATATCTTTGTTAGAGTCAGACAGAAAGAGCACCATGTTATCAGCATTCATTAGGCATTTAGAGTATTCACACACTTGTGGGATATCATTTATGTATAAAAGAAAAAGTAAAGGCCCAAGAAAGCTTCCTTGTGGAACTGCCATACCACATCCTAATTTTGACAACTTGTGATCTATCTGTTAAAGTGTAATTCCGGTGAAAATTGAACCCAGGGTCTTTGTTTTGGTATGTATAGCCATTAAAGAAGCCCTCCAGGTTATTTTTTCATTGAAAATCGAGTAAAGAGTTTGCCAGACGCAATGTTTGGCTTCCGTGTTATTGGTTAGGGGCACCGCAAAAGCTTCTAAATCTGCACTTTTTTACCACTAATATTGCTCAAAATAGACCCAAACCTCTGCAGTAGCATTATTATATTATGATTATAATATAATGGAGACGCAAACAAATTTGAAACAGTCAAGCATCAAGAGGGGAGATTGTTACGTTTAATTTGTTGGCGCCTCTATTATATTATATAGAGTAGCAGGTAATCGACTTGTGTGGACTTCCTGGAAACATGGACCTACCAGTAAGGCACAGACTTGGAAAACAGTCTTTTTAATAAACTCCCGGTACGCAAACTAAGTTGTTGATGCTCAGTTTTATGTGTAGGGACCCCAATCATGCTACTGCAGAGGTTTGGTGCTATTTTGAGCAATATTAGTGGTTAAAAAATGCAGATTTGGAACCGTTCGCGGTGCCCCTAACCAATAACATGGAAGCCATAAATTGTGCCGGCCAAAATCTATACTGGATTTTCAATGAAAAAGTAGCTGGAGGGCTTATTTGATGGGAATACATGCCAAAACAAAGACCCTGGGTTCAATTTTCGCCGAAATTACGGTACACTTTAAATGAGATGAAATCATGTATAATAGAGAGGGTGATAGACTAGAAAATGAATTTCCTGCAGAAAATGGGGTGAGCGCTGTAGTACAAAGTGAGGTTGAAAATATCTTTTAAATAAAGCCACATAGATTAAGACCTAAAGAAACGTTAAATGGCTTAAATCAAGTGAAGGGATTTGAACAAAAGTTCAAAAATCTAAATGGAGTAAACAATGTAAACATGCACACCATTTAAGAAAAAGTACAAACAAATAAAGTGACAGCTGATTGAAAAGCGCAAAGCATTGCTAAAAATGCAGAAATGTAAAAGGTCAAATGTATTACACTCTGTCTGTCTGTCTGTCTGTCTGTCTGTCTGTCTGTCTGTCTGTCTGTCTGTCTGTCTGTCTGTCTGTCTGTCTGTCTGTCTTTAAGAAAATAGCGCGCTGGTGTGTGATTAAAAGTAGCCCAATAGGGCGGGAAAAGCAGCCCAATCTGGCAACACTGCCTGAACGTCCTCCAAAAGTAGCCCAATCCAGCAACACTGCTGTACGTCCTCACACTCCAGCGTCAACGTAAAACAATGAGACCAACTGAAAACGAAGCCGGAATGAAACTAAAACTGTTATTCTGAATAAAGTTTAAATGATATCGGAATTCCGTATCGATATTATTGAAGATACAAGTGTGTAGATTTGTTTAATGGTTGGAACGATGGCAAGCGGTTGAAATTTGACTGAGTTACGATGTCTTAAGTAATTTAATTGTCAGAATGGGCAGACGGCTTCAATGGGACCAACTGTAAGATATGACGGTTTGAAACTAAAACTGTGATTCTGAAATTCTGTTGAGATATTATTGAAGATACAAGTGTGTCGATTTGTTAAATGGTTTGAACGAAGATAAAAGGTTGAATATTGATTCAGTTACGTCTTAAACATTTGAAGTACCAGAGTACCAACATGGGAGTCAATGGGAGGACGGAAGTAGAATATCTTAAAAAGTATAAAATATTTACAAAATCGGAAAAGCGCGCAATCCCAAGCTATTCTGAATATTTTAAAATTCGAATGGAGTCTCTAGGTGAATAATTGCGGAAGGAGATAGGTCCCAAAGTTTGTAGAGAATAAGAAAGAAAGAAAGAAAGAAAGAAAGAAAGAAAGAAAGAAAGAAAGAAAGAAAGAAAGAAAGAAAGAAAAAAGGAAAGAAAAAAGGAAAGAAAGAAAGAAAGAAAAAAGGAAAGAAAAAAGGAAAGAAAGAAAGAAAGAAAGAAAGAAAGAAAGAAAGAAAGAAAGAATAAAATGTATGAAGACCAATAGTTGAGCGCGGCAGGCAGCACTCACCTAATTAAAAGAGTGACTTTTGGATAACATAATCATGTGTTAAACGCTTTACGAAAATCAATAAAAATAGCTCCAGTGATGCATCTTCTATTAAGAGAGTTACAGATTTCCTCTGTCAAGAGTAGTAAGTCTGACATGGTGGACCGCTTTGCACGGAAACCATGTTAGCAGTCCCTAAGCCAGTTGCTGTTTTCCAGATAGAAGCTTAATTAATTGTATAATGTTTTTTTCAAGCAGCTTAGACATTATTGGGAGTATGGCTACATGTCTATAGTTAGAGACCAGGGTTGTCAGCTTTATAAATTGGTGTAATTTGAGCTGTTATCCAGCTGGAGGGGAAAATAGACAGCCTGATACAGAGATTAATTAAGTGGTGGAGAAGGAGTATAAGGCTGTTATTTAGAGTGTTTAAATTTGATAATCTTGTGTGATCTCAGAGAAAGAAAACAAATCAGTTGTTGAGGATGGGTGTGGGAAAGACAGATGGTAGTTCTTGAACTGATGAAGTATAAGTTGAAGGCATTTGCAATCTTTACAGAGTCTGAGATACGACTGACATGGAGGGAAATCTGTAAATTTGGATTTTTCTTATTTTAATTTTCTCCAGTGATGACTTTAAGAGCCTGCCATAGTGACTTTGGCTTGGAAGCAGATTGGATCATATGCTGTTGAAAGTATGTTGTCTTAGCCTTGCGTAGTTGAGTAGTGCATTTATTACTAAATCATTCATTTTTGCTCTCAGGCGTTGAGAGACGAAGCCTTCTCTTTAAGGAGTTTGAGTATCTCAGAGTTTAACCATGGTAATTTAACCTGCCGACCGCGTACCTTACCGACAGAGGTATATATATTGTCTTATGTTAAGTTTAGTGTGAAATTGAGTCAGAATTTCATCTGAATTTTTCCAGTGATAGCTGAAAGCTACACTGAAAGAACTCACCTGGAAAGTCAACTCGATGAGCACGATTCCCCCTGGCAGCGCCCTCTGGAGGTGGTATGGTGTGGTGCCACTCGCTGTGATCTGCTAAGAGCAGTTTTAAGACAAGACAAAATGGCACAGTGTCATCAGGGGTGTAGAACGCATCCCTGTTTGATACGAGTCCGACTTTTGGTCAGGAATGATAAACGAGTGATTGGTGACGATGATGAATCGTTGCAGTTGCATTTCCCCCAATGGACTTGAAGTCAATGCTGACCTTGGGGCTGTCCTCGCTTTTCTGCTTGACGTAGGAGAAGGACATCCTCCCTTCAGGCAACATGGAGCTCAGCATTGCAGCACGGGCCCGTGCAACACTGCTGCAAAGTTGAACAAAATCACATTGGTGAGAGGCTGAGGTTCACTGGGACCTCAAACAGGAGGTCATTAATACAATTCAATAAAAGTGGGACTATATGTGATGGTCAGACTATGGGCCCTATCTTGCACCCAGCCCGATTGACATTCTACACCGACGAGTGTACCGTTGCTAGTTTGCACCCAGCGCAAAGCTGATTTTCCCCCGCAGCAAACTCGTGCCACTATACTTCCGCCCTGAGAGGCGTGTTCCGGCGCAAATGATACATGGTGCTATCTTACAGATCGATAAAGCAGTTGCGCAACTGACAATACCTGGTCCAAGTGCACTAGCGGATAGCACAGTTGGTGTTGCTATTTTGACGTACCATGGCAGGTCGGAACTGCAACATAAGCTTACACACCAGTAGGCTATACGCACCACGATTTGCCTAATTGAAATATTATGATGATGATGACGTGGATTGTGGAAACCCCTTTTCCATTGCGCTCATGGCACTTATCCGCCGGTAAAATAGCAACATCGCCATAGAACCGCTTACAAAGTTACTTGTGTTTGGTGCTTCTCACTTGCGTTTCAGACCGTTAAAATAGGGCCCTATATGTGAATATACAGGACTAACTTGCGGGCAGGAGACTGAGGCCGGATCTGCACCAGGATGAAGCCTGTGCTCTGCAGGTACTGGATGTACTGCTGCAGGAAGGTGTTAGAGAGCTCCAGCAGCCAGGACTCCTCCTTCAGCCGACTGGGTATGGTGTCCGCTGAGTCTGTGCTGTAGCTCCGGTCGCGTCCTGAGGCCGCTGAGTCGCTGGAGCAGTGTCGCTTCTGCCACCCATACAGGAAGCATACACACAGGAAGCATCTTCTTAGTCCCATCAGACACACCGTCTTAGTCCCAGCATAGTCCCAGCAGTGACACCGTCTTAGTCCAAGCATACACACTGTTTTAGTCCCAGCATATTCCCAGCCTACACACTGTCTTTGTCCCAGCAGACACACCATCTCAGTCCCAGCAGACAAACTGTCTCCCAGGGTTAAGGCCCAGTAAAATGACAAATACCGCAAGAGGGTTGAAGAGAAGTATTACCTTAGCCGGGGGCCGGTTGAACTGCTCGTCCTGGATCTGCCTGCGGAAGGCGGGATCAAACAGGAGCGGGGTGGCGCAGTAGTGGACCAGCCTTGAGGACTGCTTCAGAATGTCCAGGTCTACCGCCTGGGAGTGGGGAACGACTTCAATGGGTTGTGCATTAAATTGTGTCGATTTAGAGTGTGCACCTTCAGAGTTAAACACTGAGGGAGTGACTGGGTGAGTGAGTGAGAAGATTCTGAGATTCTGAGTGAGTGAGTGAGTGAGTGAGTGAGTGAGTGAGTGAGTGAGTGAGTGAGTGAGTGAGTGAGTGAGTGAGTGAGTGAGGGCGTGAGTGAGTGAGTGAGTGAGTGAGTGAGTGAGTGAGTGAGTGGATGATTGAGTTCATTGAGGAGTAAAGGAGTGTATTTGTGTGGTTAGTGTGTCCAACTGGAGAAGCACTTACTGAGATAGGCATGTTGGACTGTGCAGACCTCTGCTGCCAAGTCACAAACAAGTTCTCAATCTTCATCTGCTTCTCCATTTCTGTCAACAGAAACAGGGTTGGAACGGTGAGGTGCTTCGAATAAAGACTCAACTACTAAAAACGTATCCATCTATTAGGTGCTACGGACCTCTGCGCTCGGCTGCCTTGACCTCGAGAAGCTGGTTCCCATGCCTCGTCACGACATCTGGGCAGTCCTGCTCACCCACGGCGAACGGGCGCACCGTGCTCATGTCTCTCAGGGCCTCGTCGAACGGCAGCAGCTCTGAGGGGAAGTGAAGGGGGGCCAGGCTGCGGCCGGAGCTGCCCAGCCGCCCCGGGTCCTTGCTTGTCACTGGAGGCACGGGGCTTCGTAGCAGGGCGTCAGGCTCCACCGCAGGGTTAAGGAACGGGTTGGGCTCCTGTTTGTGGACACAGACACGGGAGGATGAGAACAAAATCCGAGGGGGGAAGTCAGAGGGTAAAATGGAATGGAAGTTTAGTGAAATATCATGACATTATTTTTCAGTTATTTTGATGGGATTAGTAACAAACAATTATCAAATGAAGTTACTGCCAACATGAAGGACCTGGCTGGAAAGTCCCAAAAATGCCTACATTTATTAACATTTTCTTTTACATAAGGCTGAATAAAGTTTAGCACAAATGTTTTGAAATGCAAATATGTTGATATATTTCATTATGAAAACCATCTTAATAAATCTGATCAGACATCAAGACTTCACTATTTCCAAACACAAACTTTCAGTGGAGAAAATTAAGCCCATAACAAGTTAATGGTCTTCTCTTGCGACTTTGAAGAATACTTTATTTGTGTATTTTATTTCCGTCTGGGCCTTGCCTCTGGGAAAATGTGCTCGGAAGAGCATCTTACAGGCTGCTGGAGATAACTGGGCTAGAGGGATTGGGGGGGGGGGGACAGATGCCTCTGTGCTTAATGCCTATAGGCTGCAGGGGGGTTGTTTCACAGACCACTGGTGCCCGCTTCACGCCTCATTGGGGCACTGACAGATGACACTCGGCAAGGGCACATTTTCTTCTGCTCTGCCTCGGCCTTCTGTGCACCGTCACTCTAGCATGAGAGTCGTTCAGAGCAGAGGGGCCGTTCTGAGAGGGATTCAGTTTATTTAGGATTGGCTTTTTTAATCCTCAAAATGGGCCATCAAAACTTTCATATCCCACTATCGCAAAAGTAGTTCAATAAATTGCATATTGTGCAAACGGTCACAGTGGGATGCAGACATAAAAATGTACATTAATAAAACAAATGTTCTAGTTCCAGACCAATGTCTGTCTTATTTATACAGCAAACCTTGCAAAATCTAGCTGTGTTCATGTTTTGGCCGAATATTCAGATATCTATTTGTTAGGTAGGTACTCTAATCCCAGTTCAATATTCAGATGCTTGTTTTACTTTATTTAAACATTTTTATACAAAAAACTGAAATTTTTAAACCCTTTGCATATTGGCGAACCGCCGGTAGTAGGTTACATTTTGTTAAATTATCCCAGTTATATCCGAAGAATAAAATGCATAATAATACAAAAGAGTGTAAGGCATCCTTCGGTCTGAGAATACTTCACGTCAGCACTTAATTTGAGGTAGGGATAGCATCAACACAATGGACAACCATGGGAGGACTGAATTATCCTTTGTTAGTTTTGTATTCGGATATAAGAACATTATCCAAATACTTTGGTAGCACCGACACCTACCAACCAGTGTGAATATCGGCAGGTCTGTAAAGTAATAATAATAGTATTTATTAAATGTTCTAGGCTCCATGGGGCGCTCCCACTACCCACAAGGTTAAGAGCTTTAGACGGGTTCTAATAATGAACTTATTTAGCTTATATACTCAGTGTTTAAACAAGAAAAAATATATCATAATAGATATCTAGATCTAGATATCTAGATATCTAATAATAACGGGTTGGTTTGATTTAATTGAATAAACATGAATGGAACAGGAAGGGAGTTTTTTCCTTTAATGGTGATCAGTAACCCATCGTGCCTGTTTGATTTCTCTTCGGGTGAGTAGTCTTGCCGTGCAATTACATCAAAACGTTGCTCTTTGTTCAAACTAGTAGGTCTACACTCACATACCATGGAAGCCCTGTGTCTTCAGAACCTTCAACGCTACAGTGAAGCTCTGCCCTAGGAGTGGATCCAAAAGCCACTGCGCGTCCATACAGCCATCCTATTGTAATACTGCTGATAGTGAACTTTTACTTTGAGGGTTATAAAAATGACACGGTAGAAATTAAAAGGCAAAATTTTCGGTTGAGAAAACACGATTCTGCAGCAGTGGCCTCCGGTGGCTCAGATTCAGGCAGGGCAGCACTTTGAATTACCGGTAACTTCTTCTTTCTTTTGTTATTTTGTCCCCTTATTTGTCAGGAAAACCTTATTATTATTCAAAGTTTTGAATGATGTATTCGACCCATCCCTCATGTGTTTCCATCCATCGTTATCGTCTAAAACTTGGGCGTCACAATGTGTCGTAAAATCATAGAATTACGGTAATAGAGTGAATTGACGTATTAATTTATTTGCGTCCCATACCACTCATAAACCACCCACTGTGTAGATCAAACATCACCTGCTTGGAGTCGTCATGGCTGGGAGTGTCTGAGAAGCAGTAGTGATGGAACAGGCCCATCTTCTGGTTGAGTAGGCAGTGCACCACATGGGCCCTGGCGTTCTGCCACTTGAAAAGCTGACCCAGCCTCCGGTTCAGATCGGAGCCAAGGTCCACATGCCAGTTATAGCAGTGGAGGGTGACCTGGTACACATTGTATTGGGGATGCATTGTTATGTACACAGAGCAATTAAATCCTCATCAAATCCGCTTATGTTATTTTTTATATATTCATATGCAATCTTTTATATACTTTTTTTTGGAGAGGCTAATTATTCACAAGCACTATTGATTGGTGTTTGATCGGATTTGATTTATTTATTTGTCTTTCACTAATTTAAAACAATAAATGGAAAGGAATGTCAAAATTAAAACACAAATACATGAAACAAGCAGAGCATACATCTGGTATATTATTGCAATTCAATGGTACATTTGGCAGTCACAGTTCAAATGGAACCAACATATGACTGAAATGTAGTGATTTGTATTTGGAAGTATATTATTATGCAGTTTTCTTTTTGTATCCATATCATTACCTTTTTGCCCTGCACAGCGATGAAGAGGAACCTCTGTCGTGGTGCTACCCCTCCATGGGCCGTACCCGGGCCAGGCCAATCAGCTGGCTCCAAGGCCTCGAAGCGCTGGAGGCCTTTATGAGCTGTGATTGGGGAGAGGCACATTCACGTAAGTCAGGGAGCGAGGAAGAGCTGTGCAAAGCCAGATACTGCAGTGTCAATTTAATCCTCTGAAGCATCGTTATCTTTGTTTACATAAACTAGGTTACACCACACCAGGAACTGGAAGCCAAAGAGCCATGTGCAGTTACTGATTGTAAACACCCTGTGGTGTTTGCATTAGGAAGTTATGAGAAAAATACAAATGATGTGGTATATAGTAAACATAAGGATAGAATAGATAGAAACAATAAGTGAAAGCATGCATTGAAATTAAAATGTCTGGCAATCTGGTTAAGATGAGACTTTGAAAGGCCAATAGTGAGCTCTCTTTTCATCTTGTTCAATCAAAGTGTTGTGAAATAAAGGATATTTTTGTCTGTGCTTTTACATTTACATTGTACACAGTACTCACATTTCTACATGCATACATGATGTATGCATAAGTAAATCAGTTTATCGATGCAAATAAACAAAAACACCTCAAATGCATTGGAGCTTGATAGTGGACTTACGTGTGAACCTATTTAGCAAAGGGCTGTGCTCCTCATCTGAACTTTGCTCTGCAGGTAAACAGAGATGGGTACAGCAGCAAGGCAGACACAAAAGGAACAACAGACGAGTCAACAAAAAAAGGGCAGCTGAGGCATGATGAAAGCCGTGGAACACTGCCTACATGTTAAAGGAGCACACTGGACAACGAGCGTGGGGAAGGAGGTGCAGCAGGCGACAGTATGGGACGAGCAAGGTGACAAGAGGGGAGCCTCGGGATACCTTGGTCTGTGCTGCAGTGCCACTGATGGAAGTTCCGTCCGACGAGAATGAAGGTCCTGGGGTTCGAACTAGCGGGTCTGGAGTGCTGCACCAGCGGCAACGGGACGAAGACGTCTGTGCTTTGAGAACGACTGAAAGGTCGGTGAATAGAAAAGGAGGGGGATGAAACGCATACAATGCAATATCATTTTTTAATGTTATTGAATTTAAGAGACAACACCACACCAGAAGCCATGACCGACCTTTGCTTCTCAAACACCTTCACTGTTGTATCATTGGCCAGTGAACTGACCAAATTAACAATCTCCATCAACACTGAAGGCAGCAGAAAGTGTGACGCTATTTCAGCTGTACACTGCTGGACTGACGTGCAGCCTGTTCAGCAGAGATGAGCGACAGAGAAAAGGAGAAAATAAATCAACATTAAGAAAGAGAAAAGGGCTCAACATTTGGAATGACACCCCATACGAAGCAATTTAGCTATTCAACAGTCGAAAAGTGACATGATTTGAAATGAAAAATGTTGCGAGGAGACGGACCAAGTTGAGCCATGAAGGTCATCCATGGTTGGCAAATAAACTGGTAAACAGGATGCAGGGTGCCCAGATCGCCCTCCTCTAACTGGGACACTTGTTTCCTAGGAGACGCCAAAGCAGGAGAAATTACCTTACTGAAGAACCACCACAGTAGCCACATTAAGACATGGTAAACATTCAAACAATCAAGAAGGAAATAGTTTGCCTTGGTTACAATTCTAGATGATTTCAAGGCTTATTGGTTGGAGGTAGTTCATCATAAGTGAAGTATGTTAGTGAAGCTCCGCAAGTACAAAGAAAGCATGCTCCTATAAAGTACACTTATATAGCAACTGATAGAAATAAGGTTGGTAAGAGAAATGTCCCATTTTTTTCAAATTTGATCAGGGACTTAAAAGATTATTTTCTTTAAAGGTCCCATGACATGGGGTAGGCCCAACTGGGTAGGCTGGTAGACTGATCTATCCAGCACACATCTAGGTGGACACGCCCACCTGTGATGTCATAAGGGGCAGATTTAAAAAACGGCTTGTAACGGCTAATCACACCACACCTGGTGGTATGTCATGGGACCTTTAATGCTAATGGTCAATGCTAATTGTTGGCTGGGTGGAGGAAGGCACCTCTGGAGCTGCTCCAGTTCTACCGCCCCAGCCCTCTCCTGGCTCCACTGCTGCTTCACACTCTCCGTCTTGTGCCTACGACGCACCACCTTCCCCTCCTCCACCTTCTCTGGCACGATGTCATCTGTCGTCTTTGGGCTCACCAGTTCCGAAGACTCCGCCTTGCCCTGTGAAGACACGTTATAAAACCGTTTGGTTCCTATTTTACCAGTAAAAAAGTTGGGTGTTAAAGCATTCTTTGACAACATTAGCCAATGTGTTCCACTTTATTACATTTTGTTCAGAACACAAGTTCTGACTATTAACATATTAATTTGGGGGTGTTTTTAGAACACATGGATCTGCTTAGTGCATGTTGAGAAGGGATGCTGATGCTGATGCAGAACCCCCCTCCCACGTCTCACACACCAGCATCTCCCAGAAGCTGCGCCGACCGCTCTTGCTAGTGGGGGTGGTAGACTCTGGCGTGCTGCTCCCCGGGGTGGGGGTGCCCCCCTGGGCCTGGGGTAGGATGATGGGGGAGGGGCTGTTCTTGGACACACGGGCGCTGATGCGGTGCGTCTCCTTGAGCTCCTTTGTTTCAGGTGAGGGACTGAACACTGCTGGAATGAAAAACAACAGCACCATGAAACACACGTCACTTCACATTGACTGAAGATTTAAGAGTTGTAAAGGGATAGAGCAGAAAAGAGCAGAAGACAGCAACTTCTTAAAACTACGTAACTCCAAAAAAGAAGTGTTGCATTCATGCACACTTCTCACACTTCAACAGGCAAAGATTCATTCCCCGAACCAATGACATGCCCTGATTGCTATACAATTATCAAATGTTTGGTTTAACCAGGTTGGTCTCATTGATAAACGATGAATTGCTTGAAGAAAGCAACATACAGTACATATTACACACGGTTACAACCTCAAACCGATTGGTCAGAAATAGAGATGCGCGGTTGGCGGTTGCAACCGCGGACTCCACGGTTAAACCGCGGATCGGGCGGGTGACAGGGGCGGACTGGCCATCGGGAGGTTCGGGAGATTTCCCGAACGGCCGGACGATTTCAGGCCGAGCCGGCCGGCCGTAATTCTTTTTTTTTTTTTTTCTTTTTTTATTATAAATGTATATATTTTTTTTTGTTGTAAAATATGTAAAGAAAAATGAAAAAGTTAAGTAAGCCGTGATTTGGGGTGGCCTGCTACCGGATATTCTTACTTACAGCGCGAAACGGAGCTCTTGCCTGACGGTGAAACGGGGCCGATATATTACTGTCAATTTAGAGGGGGGAGCACCCCCACAGTGTATGGGGGCAAAGCGAGCGGCCAAAGCAGCAGAGCAGCCGAACGGCCCCTCCCAACTTGGACTGCTCCGCGGTCTGTCATTTCTGATTGGCTCAGCCTGACACACGGCCGGGTCACTTACCCGGAACTTCTCGTTGATCTCACTGAAGTTACACAGAAATACGAAAATGTCAAAAAGGAAAAAAGGTGGTGAAGAGGCAAAAGAATTGGGTGGCGCTCAGAAGTTGAGGTTGAAAAGGAAAAAAATGTTAGAGAAAGACGCAGCCAAATGTGCTAAATTAACCGACCTTTTCCGTGGAAAAGCCAAGGTTGACAGCGACGCCCATGTCAGCGAGACCAATGGTTCGGCGGGAACAGGACACAGTAGTATAGCTATGACAGGTGCACTAGTGAGCATGTTTGGCAATATAAAAATGACTTGAACTAATTATGGAAGTACCAGAGACGTCGGAGAACAATTCATAATATTGTAATGCCCACGGAAGAGGCAGTGAATGAAGTATTGATTAGAGAGCGATTTATTAGATACCACCGCTAATAAACCATTGGAACACTTCAACACCAGTAACCACAGCAACGCACAACAAACCCCGGCCCGCCCCCATCTCCCAAACCCTGTGTATGTGTATGACAATTTTTTTCCACTAAAATAATTGTATCTTGCACTATTTAGATCATTTTCAGCCTTGATTTACCTTTCTAGGCACATGCAATTTCTAATATTTTGTACATGGACAAGATTGCTTATAAAATATTTCCCAGTGATCTTCACAATATTCTAAACACATGCACATCCCAACATTGACATGCCGTTGCAATGCACATATCCACGGATAAGGACTAGTTTTTATTATTTTACACCGTGGCAAAATTCTATGTGCGCTATTCCCGCGGTCTCATAAAAGGCCTCTCCATCCCAAAGTCCCGGGCCAAATTTTTGGGCCAGTCCATCCCTGGCGGGTGACGTGACAAAAAATAATATTTTAATTAAATTCGGGCGGTTGGCGGTTTAACCAACGAAATTCAAAAATATATACACATTGTTAAATGTCGTTACCTACTTCCAAGCACATTTTGAAATAATCCAATTCTCATCAGGCAGTAAATTGGCCTCTCTGTCTCTATCACACACACACACACACACACACACACACACACACACACACACACTAACGGAAGCAAAAAAGTTTAAATTAAGTGACGATCCGTCCCATGTCGCGTCTCCACAAACCTGCAAGTTATGAGACAGCTGTCAGTATTGGAAGAAGCTTTAACGTCTCGTAGATGAAACTGCCTGGGTTATTTTGTTTCGTATAAGTTATATTTTAAAACAGCCAGTCATTGTAGTAGCCTGTTTCTACCAGACTCTCGTACTTCACTTCATTTCATTTCATTTGTACAGAGAGTCTGGACCTAATCAATTGACAAACGTTAACTCACTTGAAGGCGGGTGTCTGTTGAAGTTTAAAATGATTGGATCTGCCCAGTGCCACTCTGGATCTGCCATAACCAATCGCTAACGTTTGGTTGTGACGTATGTCATGCGCCGGGAATCACGCGCAGGTTGTACACAAACCAAACACCTTGCGCGTCTGCACGAAAATGTCCGTCAACGACAGCTGCAGGTTTTGTTCGTCTAATTTAATTTATCAGGGAAAAATTGCACATTGTAAATCAACTACCGACCTACAACAACAACTCAAACTGGCGTACGACTTTATCGTCATTGTTCTCAGACACGCCCTCTGTTCGCTGATTGGTGGCCGCTGTGGCGGTGTCACGTTAAAATTGTACCGGCCTACGTCATTGTTTGTTTACATCCTGACAACCTGACAACCTGCCCGGCAACAGACGACGCGATGCAGAAAACATGTTTCCAAACGACGAAATAACATAATACAGATAGCAGATCGCTATCTGTATTCTGATAGATAGCGATAACACTTGTTTTTACTTTATATTTTTATTGTATTTAATTGTTTAATCGAAACAATAAAAAAAATTGCCCGCAAAACGGGCGATCGCGTCAAATGACGCGTCAAATCACGTAGGAAGGTTCTTGAACATTCTAGACTATGAAACCTGCTTAAAACACTCAGTTTACTAGCTAAATTCGTTTAAACAATTCAATACAATACAAATATAAAGTAAAAACAAGTGTTATCTAGCGATCCGTTATCTGTATTATGTTTCAAGAACCCTCCTACGTCATTTGACGCGATCGCCCGTTTCTCGGGCAAAACATTTGTCATTTGACGCGATCGACCGTTTCACGGGCAATTTTTTTTATTGTTTCGATTAAACAATTAAATACAATACAAATATAAAGTAAAAACAAGTGTTATCGCTATCTATCATAATACAGATAGCGATCCGCTATCTGTATTATGTTATTTCGTCGTTTGGAAACATGTTTTCTGCATCGCGTCATCTGTTGCCGGGCAGGTTGTCAGGATGTAAACAAACGATGACGGTACAATTTTTGCCCCCGGTACAATTTTAACGTGACAGCGGCACCAGAAAACCAAATTACATACAGCAGGTCCAGACCTAGTACTGAAGGGAAATTCAAATTGAGCGGAAGTACTTAGGCGGGCGGAGCCAGGCTATCATTGTAGCCTACCGCTCGTGGAATATGGAATTTCAAAGAGATGGAGTGATTTGACTCAGAAGTGACATCAGGCATTGGCAGCGCGAGATGTGCAGAACAAGTTAAACTTCTAGCTCAGTAACATCAACACTTAAGAAAGAAGGTAAGAAAAATAGTCGGAAAACTTTGATTTGCAAGGCAAGCAGGCAAGTGTTGGGCTTGTTACAGTAGCCTATATAGCCTTCAATGCGGTGAAATTTCGGAATTAATAGGCTCGAGTCGGCGTTTCCTTAAAAGGCTATCTTTCATTTTGCAAAAAAAACAACACAGTAGGCTATATTACCATATTAAAATGGTGTACCAAATTGCGTTTTATTACAATGATAAAAAAGTGTAGGCCTACTAGCCTATGGTAAGGTCAGGTTTGCCGATGTGCTTGGCTATTTTAAAGTTTCTCCCTGTGCATCGATCGGAGACAGACGTCACTTCACTGATAATATTCTGGGGATAGGCTACAACATAGCCAATAGGCTTTCATACTAGGGACTTTATCCTTTAAATATCTTTGCGGCATTGGATCAGTCTCCTTTCAAGAACAGGCAAGAACTTTCTAGCCTCGCGTCAGCAGCGCATATACCTAAAAACAACAGGCGGATGGCGGGCGGGTGCGGTTTTGAAAATTGGTCAAAAAAATTGTTGCGGATGGATGGCGGGCGGATCAAGCGTTTTGTGATGCGGTTGCGGATGAAATAATAGCCCATCCGCGCATCTCTAGTCAGAAAGCAGCCAGGAACGGTATCACACCTAAATGTTCTCACACAGGGGCAGGGGCAGTCAACCAGAGCAGATATTCTCACAGTGCATTTCACTCACCAATAGGGGACAGGTGGCTTTGGCATTTCTCTAAAAATACCCTCAAATCATGGCTCTTCTTTCATACCTACAGCAGCTTTAACTTGAGATACATTTCTAAAGATCCTTACCTTTACTCTCTTCCTTATGAACTATTGGCGCCGCACAGAAGGCCCCCAAACAAAGAGGGTTGGGCAGCAGGTTCAGCTCCATGACCACGTCACACAGTGCATGGCGGAGAGCTCCCTGGAGCTTGACTCCGAGCTGCAAGGGGCTGATGTTGCCTTGCTCCCAGACATCAAAGCGGACCTGCATTTGTGGCACTGATAAAGAAAAAGCTTAGTACAAAGACCAGTAGCACGCTTGCTGTTTTTCTAATACACCTGTGTTGTTTCTAAAAATACAGTCTCAAAAATCTCATTGACAGTAGGGCCTAAACGATAATATCTGTCCAAATCAAAGTGACGTGGATGCATCATTGTCATTGAAAATATCACAGTGAAGTCATGTCTCTAATGTTCACCGTTGAAATGCCACTTCATGAAACTTTGTTTTCAATCCACACCGCTCGTTGAGAACTTTCAGGCATCTACTTTACATTGTTTCACAAAGATATTATTTTTTTATTGTAGAGAAATTTTTTAAATTATGATAATCAATTAACAAACAAGAAACTGTGGAGACAACAAGGAGTTTATTGTCTAGGTAGGAAAAGCTGTAGCTGATATTAGCAAATATATAATTATAATATACCGGCAATATACAACTGACACCAGCAATGGAGAAACAGGATTATTGAAATGTGAAATGTACTTCATGTTTCATAGCCTTTTTGACTGTGAGAACACTCAATAAAATACATAATTATATTAATAATAATAACGCATCAATTATTAATTTGACTGTACTAAAGTGAGGAAAAAAAGGATATGATTTTCATGTTTGATAGTGATGCATATATTAGATAATGGTGACTGGTAGTTTTAGCTCATGCAATAACAGACCATACCTGAGAGGCTATTTGAAGAATCCATCTTAAAAACAGCTGTAAGCTCTTCAAACTGGTCTGGGTGGAGGGGGGTGTTGAAAGGGTTCTGCTTCTGCAGTGCAGTGCAGTCCTGTGCTGGCACCACTACAGTGCCCCCTTGAGCATCCACAAACGACAGCGTGATGCAAGCGATCCCTGAATAGCAAAGTAGGCAGAAAAACAAAACATTAAGAATACAAGAACGAAAAATGAATGCATAAAACATTAAGAAAGAAGAACGAAAAATTAATGCATAATGGTTTCAGGCTTTGAGTAAATATTTGTACATTTCCGTTGGTAGGGATTTGGATAAAAAAGTATTGTTCTCGCCATATCAGGTAGTTATTACCTCAACATTAACACATTTTAAAGTGTTGTACATAGCTGCAGGGGGTGTAAGAAAGAATCGATGAATCAAAGATTTTTTAATCTAATCGTGACCCGAAGAATAGAAATCAAATTGTGGGACACAGAACAATTCCAGCCCATGTGAAAAGAGGATCCATGGTTACCTTTGCCACCGGTCCCCTGTCCACCGGGCTTATTGTAGAGGTAGATATCACCATCAGGCAAACCACTGCACGCATGGAAGTAGTGCTGCAAACAGGGTACAGGATGTGAAGCTTTCACTATCAAACACAAGGGGTCAAATGTGTTACTGCACATGAAGAGCTGGTAGTCAGCTCACAGAGTCAGAGTTTGAACTACATAAGAATAGGACTGTAATGATTAGGTTTTTGACTCACCCAAACAATTAACATTATAGTTTTACTAATATTACCTGATTGTATATTCTCAGGATAAAAGAAACAACCAGGTAGTGGCCAGCTCATTTTTTGCCAGGAGGATCAAATCTACAAACCCGCCTCAAAGTGGTAAGGCAGAGACTTACCTTGAAGTGGTGTGCTGTGTTGCTGTCTGTGTACTTTGGGACATGCAGGAAGATGAGGAGATTCTGCCTGAGGTAGTGGGCTACTGCCGGCAGGATAGACAAGCAGTACTGCGGGAGACTGAACTGCATCACTTCGTTTGAAGGAGAGCCCAATGGCTGGATGAACTATGCATTTAAATAATGACATAATTTTAGCATCGGCATCCCACAGCACATTTGACAATAGAGGAGCATGAGCGTCGTCCCGGGGATCTGGTGGAAAGGTGCTGCTTGGGATAAATAGATGGATGTTCTACCCTCCACAAGGATTAGCCTTACCCTAATCTGGGCTCCATCAGTCCTATGACTTTATAGTAGAGCTTCTGTGCTATACAACTGAGAGGCGGAGTAAAGCCTTGTTTACAGGTCTTTTTCAGCGATACTGACACCGTCAAAGGAAGTATTTAATCTTTCCTAATGCTAAAACGGTAGTGAAGAAGACTTAGATCTGACTATGTTCACCTCCACATCAGCGGGGGTCAACTTGCAGTTCCTGACCAGCATGACCGTGATGATGTCCAGAGTGGTCTCGTTGAGACGCTTGCGGAGCAACTTGACCAGCTCATCGGTTATCTCTGGACCTGCAAAGGAAAAAATTAAAATACACCATGACATAACAAAATATATTTAGAACTGGGGCCGTAACAGACCTCAGAACAACCTATATGCACCTGTCACACGGGTTGGAGAGATTTCTTCATTCAATCTTTTGAATTATGTTTTTACTTATGTTACTCATCTTGATGTTGCATGCCTACATGTATGCAAAAGAATGATTAACCAAGTGCTTTTCTGCAGCATGTGAGATGTATGTTTCAATAAAAACTTTTATACTTGGCTGGGAGGTATGTCACGTTCTTATATTTCCAGTTATATTAAGTTTGGGTTCTTATACATAGCCAGTGGAACTGTCTAATGCCTAATGTTATGATTGCATAACAGTTCAGTGTTTCCCTTCCATGTAAGTCACCCAATTCTCATCTCTAACTCTCAGGACTCGCCTGCGTCCCCGACACCATGCACCAGCAGTAGGATGTGTTTGTCCACCAGACCAATCGGCCGAGAGCTCTCCATAGGAGACCTCTGGTACTGATGAGGAAGACGGAAGGAAAGACAATCAACACAACTGAATTGACCCGAAGTGAAGTCGAGTGACGGATGGATCTAAAGCATCACTACATATACATTTTAGGGTGAAGAGTATGTATATTAAATAATGTACACAGCTTTTATAAGCAGTTTAAAATGGTTTGTTGGATACTTTTGGTTTAATATACAATATATTCAATAAACTTCCAAGGTTTATCAGCTAACCAAAACTTGTGAGAATCTGTACATTTTGGAGGTGTTATACACTGGAAATGTTTTATCCTGTAGATTAAGTTTGTTTACGTTCATCTCCTCCGAAGGCTCCTGACTCCTTGACAGTCCTAGCGAACGACTGGCGGAGAGGTTGCCCTCCATTTCACAGTACTTCCCCGCTTGAGAGGTCTCAGAGAGCCTGGTGGTAGGTGAGGAATGTACATATGACGCATTTAAGAGGTGCTGAGGGTAAGCCGATATAGATTTATAGACACTAAAATAGAACAAATTTCGGACCAATCAGAGCATTTAATCCCTGATTAGTTTGAGAAATCTATCTTGCCGGACAATAACAAAGGTGCATGAATCAATGATGGAGAAACATGGGTTAGGAGGGAGAAGAGAGGGAGATTTGGGTTGTTCTTTGTTTCAAAATCTTGTTCTCTTCTACAGTCTCTTTACAGCTCTAAAGTCCTAGCGAAAGCACCCTTAAACGCATACAATTACACTAATGTCAATATACAGAACAAATGAAAGTAGCCAACTGTAGCGGCGTCTACCTGAGATAGAAGACAGATTTAGTTGTTCGCTCCTGGTAGACAAACATGTTCTTCCTGTTGCCCACGCAGAAGGAATTTAGCACAGAGCGCAAGGCCTGAATGGCTGCAAACAATGGAGGAGAGGGAGACATATACACAAGGAAGAATTTAGCAGTTGTTCCCGAGATATGGTCAATTATCATATCTCAGGAAAGGAAAGGACATTTCTGATCATGGCCCTTTTATTGGCCTCAAATCAGAAGAGAATGCTGAAGAGAGCCAGCAGGGTGGAAACTACGGCTGGCACGGCTGACCTCGCGACACGCCCATGTTGGGCCCTATCTTGAGGCGCGGGTGGATGAGGATGATGGTGCTCCACACCACTTCGCAGGCAAAGTATCCAGGGATGAACTCCATGGTGGCGGCCAGGTAGTCTCTGGGTTGGTAGTTCTCCTCAGTAGTGTAATCTGAAAGTTGAATTCAAAGGGGGTGCAATTCAATTTAATTCAATTCAAAAAAACTTTACAAACAGGGGAGAGAGTGGGGCGAGAGTAGTGGACGGCCCAATGGGAGTGGGAAGGGAGGGGGGAGAGTGGTGGATGGTGGATGGTTGTGGGAAGGGCGGGGGAGAGTGGTGGACGGCCCAATGAGAGTGGGAAGGTCGGGGGGAGAGTGGTGGACGGCCCAATGAGAGTGGGAAGGGCGGGGGGAGAGTGGTGGACGGCCCAATGGGAGTGGGAAGGGCGGGGGGAGAGTGGTGGACGGCCCAATGGGTGTGGGAAGGGTGGGGGGAGAGTGGTGGATGGCCCAATGGGAGTGGGAAGGGCGGGGGGAGATTGCTTGGACTGAAGCAGACCAGTAAATGTCTGCTGCTTCCAGCAAACTGGAGAGGACCAATTAAACATGTTGTTTTGTTTGCATGAAAATCGAACCTGCTAATTTTTTATACTGCAACAGTTACACACGAAAGCCTTTCAGTGATATGTAGTGGTAGTCGTCCTTCATATATCATCCTCACCACATGCAGTATTTAGTAAAGGGGGAGGACATTTAAAGCCCCATATAAAGAAACTCTAGGCCTACTATGTGATCATTTAAAAAGCAATTATTGCATTCCCAAATGCAAGATCTTTTCTGATGTTTTCAATTAAAAAAACATCTTAAATTAGGGGATGGAATACATTTCGAGGTATATTGTAATGATCAAGGTAAAACTCACCATCCGAGATGGCATGCCTATGCCTGTAGAGGGAGTCGTTCTTCCAAATGTCGTCTTCGCTCTCCGCCACCAGCAGAGAGTTGCATACGTGTCTATCGTGCAGATCCTGCAACAGCATGCGCTACACAGAACAGAAACAGGCGCTGACCACAGAGATCTACACAACAAAAATTGATCTATCTTTAACTTATACGCGGATGCTTATCCAAATGTTCATCGATAATTGATGTCCTTTGGATCCTACAGAAAACATTTAGGTTTTTTTGTACCGTTGACTTATCTTGTCTCAAAGTGAGCGATGAGAAATAGAAAAATTGGGTTGGAGAAGAGAGGGAATGACATGTAGTTGGAATCCAGCCCGTGTCATCGCAAGGCGTCTGGTTAACATGGTTAACACACCAGCGACTGGGGCCATACCATGACGATCCATACTAAGCGCTCCTCTCATTAGAATTTTTCTGTGTAGGCCTGTTTTTTTCCTGCATAGAGCACTCTTGGTTCCTAATCATCTATATGGCACACCTCATTCACTCACATCCCTCAAGGGGTTCTGTGCACAACCATGGATGCATTTCGGGAAATGTGTTGAAAAATTACAACAAATTATAGAAAGATCTATAATACTCAACTACTAATATACAAGCAATAATTAGTCAGATTGTACAGAACTTGGAGGCATAAAAAACACAAAAGAGAGGAATAAATAGAATAGTTGCGGATGTGTAAGGAAAGTTTCAACGTCAGAGTAAACACATTCTGTGCCTCACTCCAATACCTGATTGACGACTCTGCACATATCACTGATCTTGCGCACCATCATCTGATGCAGCTTGAGGTACTCGGGAAGGTCTGCCGGTTTCTCCAGCTCATCTTTGTCTTCCGTGAAGCTCCTGAGGAAAATAAAAAGACAACGCGGGAGAGTCAAGATGTAACGAAGAAGGAGCTCCTGGTCATGTCCACCGTTCCGGCCAACCGTCCTACCGAGAGTGGGAGTACACCTCCACCCTGTCCTGGTGGATCCTAACGATGAGCCAGAAGTTGGGCATGAGTAACACCTTCGGCTCCTGTTCGTCCAACGCGGGGCTTTCGCTTTCCGAGTCACTGCTGTCGCCATCGTACCCTTTCCATGCAGAGAAGGCTTTCATCAACATCATCATTCACAAATCATGCTTTAAATGGAAATTGCAATGCCATAAGAGAGCCATTACTGCTTCATGTGAATTCTGAGCTTTTACTATTAATGCTAATTCAAGTGCTATCAATGTTGAAGGTAACGGACCAATTATCTTCATTATCTCATGTTATCTACTTTTGTCAGAATTCTGTTGATTGGCATACCCAACATGTCTGAATCAAGACTTCCTTGGCTGGACACCACACTTTGGACACGGTTAGTTCTTAGTTTTCCACTACCTGGGGAAACAAAATACTTGTCATCAAGGATCTGCTCTGCTCATGATGACCCCGTGAGCATGCAAGGGCTTGTGTTCAGACCTGGAGAATACATCTCCAGTCACAATTCACAATGTCTACATCCCTGGGTAGCAAGCCAAACTTGCCATCGAGCCTTCATACAGTTAACCTTAAGTTAACCAAAATGGGTATTAAGCAGCGCATCAAATTGGAAACACTAGTGTTTGAGCCAAAATGCCTTTTATTGACCTTTAATTCTGCAAGTCCGTTTTTATAATTAGTGATATTGTATGGCCACTGAGATGAAGCGGAGCTCACTTACAATGGGTGGCTGACTGCAAAGACTCTGTCAGGCTGACAGTGGACGGGGTTTTGGGGAGCGAGGAAGGCTCCGAGCCTTGCTCAGCGCTGACGGGTCCTGGCAGCAGATTAAGGCTGATGGGGGACTTAGTTGAGGAATTCTGTGAGTGGAAGCCTTCAGACTGTTGCTTGACCACTTTGACACCATCCGTCGAGGATCCAGACGGCAGGCTGCAATCGGTGTTAGAAGGCTTCATCTCTTCGCCCTACGAGGGGACAGACTCAAGGTCACTCAAATGGAAATCATTGCACAGAATACATCTTAAGATAAAATGTACCTTGTTAACCTTGATGAGAAAGGTAAAGTGAAATGAAGTAAGTAAAGTATTACATTAGAGTTTGGGGTATTTCTTGTGTACCTAGTACAGACATCATAGCAGAGTCACAGAGACCGCAGAGGGAAAGAGCTATCGATGATAGTTTCACAATAGTGTTGTAAAAGTGAATTGCAGTCAGAAACTGTAGGGGCGCAAAATCGCAAAAATACAAATTCTTACATTTTGTTGCTTTAATAGTTTCAAATAAGTGCCAAGGGACAGCTCCCTAGAACCACTGGCAGTACAATCAGTGTTTTAATCGTGTTTTAGCGTTGCTTATCTACTTTTGATTTTACTTAAACGAAGAAAGATATGATGATGTCAGTTACCTCACTGTCTGCCTCCGTCGCTCCTACCGATTTTTCATTCTCTGGGACTTTGCCGAGAGAAGCCTGACTACACCCGGACTTGTCTCCAGCGTTCACTCTGATGGCACACAAGTCCAGCTGTCGGCGGAGGTCCAACGCGTGGTCTGCCTTGGTCTTGCCAGCCAGGGCCCTTCGACTCAGGGACATGTAGTGGAAGCTGTCTTGTTCACCGTTCAAAACATACCCATGGAAGGATATTCTGCGGAACTCCTGCAGCAGAAAACAATGCATTTTGCATCATTAACTGCAGCCTTGTGTCACAAAAATGTTCTTCTGTGGTATGCCAGAAGAGGCCTATATTTAAATTTCATCCCAACTATTGACTTCATTTGAGTAATTATACAGACCGGAATTGCCATAAATGCTTGGAATACGTTATCTGTAACCAACCGTTACAGATATATTGCGCACCATATCGAGATTTCAGATATGTTGGGTAAACTTCAACTGATGGGGCAGCACTTACCTGTCTGAATTTCTCGAGGGACTGCTCTGGGCCAAAGACAAACTGCAGGGGGACCATCTCGTGCTGGCAGCACATCCGCCCGCTGGACCGCACCACGTGGTCCGCCACCTTCTGCAGGACGGTCGAGCTGATGGCCTGCGAGCACCTCAGCGCCGACACGATCTCGTCCTCCAGGAGCCAGCGGATCTGGAACATACTGGAGCTTTCACCAGGAAGACCTCAGAGCAAGCTTCTTCCCAGACAACCCTTTGATAATCCCCCCATGTCGGTAGTCAGTCCTCTTGTCTGAGCGTATATTTGATTATATACAAAATGTCGCTCTGACGTGACGTTCATTCAGGATGTAAATGGGCATTGTTGATATTTATCACTGCCTAGCAAACACAAACACCATGAAGTGTTGTTTGGGGAGGTAGGCCAATACGCCAATATGACCATAAGGTCATTGAAAGCCTCATCCAACAGCAGCGAGTCCCCATCTTGGGTATGGCACACTGGCCCGACGTTGGTGCTGGTTTGGATTAGTTGGGGCAATGAGGAAACCCTGCAAGCGTAGAGTTCCAACTGCAGTTATACCATGTTATGTGGTGTCTTTAAGGACAATTCCGGTCTAAAAATGGATCTGGGATATGTTTAATATGATAACGAGTTAGAATGTTCATTTGGGAGCAAAAAAGCCTGTACAGACACATTCTTAAGTTGGTTGTTTTTAGCTGATTCAACCAAAACGCTATAAACTCGGAATGATGGGGGCATTTGTTATGGTAAAAACTAAATCGCTACTTTAAACGACTTAAAAGGTTAGAAGTAGCCCGACACTTCTTTGGTAGTATAATAAGGGTCTTAACATATAAAACGAGGCATTGATAACTTTGTAAGTGTACAGATTGTTTATTAAAAAGGACATTTTATACACACAATACCATCAGTAGTTCACCCGTCGACGCCATCTTGTTTTTAAGACTTGAGTAGATTGGCAAACACAGAGCTTGCGTGTTGCTGACGGATGTCATAATCTCTGTGTTCGTCAATCTACCTATAGAGTCGTAAAAACAAGATGGGGCAGACGAAGTTTATAGCGTTTTGGTGGAATCGGCTAAAAACAACCAACTCAAGAATGAGTCTATACGCGCTTTTTTGCTCCCAAACAAACATTCCAACTCGTTATCATATTAAACATATCCCAGATCCATTTTCCTTTAAGCAATAAATAACTGAGGCACGGCAGTGGGAAATGCATTCTACTGAAAGAGAAAGCAGGATGAATATTACCATTTTTACAGGAAAAGTCCTACACAAAAAAAGAAAAAGAAAACACACTGACCTCTTCCATTGTAGCCAGCAAAGCCAGCTTTTGTTGCATTGGCAGTTTGGACAGAGAATCTCCAGTAACCCTGTTGAAAAGACCACAGGGTCATTCATATGCTGTTCCATATTATATACAGTATTCAGACCGATGGTCTCTTGCTGAGGTAAGGCACCCGTTAACGTTGGTTCCTCTGAGGTCGTCCAGCCCACACATCATCTCCTCATCCGAGCGGTATGAGGAGGGCTGTCCAGGGGAACGGTTCAGAGACACACTGCTCTCCGATGTGTACCTGCAGACATGACAACCTTAGCTGGAATTGTGGCCACAGTATGCCGTACAAGAATTAACAGATTTGGTTATTTTGGGATGGAATTTGAGGCCATTTGCCATGAATTGTTGAAATGTCGTCGTGTTGAGGCAATAATGTCGTTTCATGTACATACTTGACATTTATTTGGAATATTGTTCTTCTTTGAGCCCATTAACTAAGTTGATTATATCAGTCCCTTATAATAAGTAGCACAAAAATAAATGGAAATCAAAAGAATCAAATGAAACCAGCACTAGCTTCAATAGCGGCCAATCTTCGATAATTTTGATGAACATCTTTTAATCGCTTTTGATGTACCTGTTGTGATGGAAGTCTGCCATGACTTCAATCTCGGGTGGTAGCGTCAGGACAAAAATGTCCAACGTAACCGAGAGTTCGTTCAAATCTACAATCTGAAGGGACTCTGCATTGTCCAGGCAGGATAACACTTCAGCTGGGACCACAAGACAAAATCAGCACAAAATCAGCACAACTACAACAGGGTCAGAATACAAAAGAGATCAGTCATAAATATATAAAGACTTGAACATCTGATCAAATCATTTAAAAATTTTGCATTTATGTGACGTTTTCGTCATACACATGATTTTATACATTTAAACATGAATGAAAATAGTTAGAAAGAGTTACATTTGTGGCCAGGTAAGTTTGCACATACTAGAAGTGCAAACTTCTAGGGGAGGGGGGGGGGGGGGGGGGGGGGTTCTCCTTAACAGAGCAACGTGCTCACCTAGGCAGGTGGGCAGGGTCTGTATGGGCTTGGACCCATGGCAGCTCTTCAGGTTGACAGAGCAGGTGAGGTGCACGAACAGAGGCGGCATCTCCTGTGACGTGGCCTCGGGCTCCAGGAGGGAGTCTGCGTCCAGGATGCTGAAGGAGTCGTCCTCGTCCTCATCCTGGTTGACGGTGTCCGAATCTGACAGCGACCTGTCATCCCCCTCGCCCCCGTCCGACTTGGCGGCACCGCCCTCCTGGTACTCCACCTCCAGGTCGGTGTCGCTCTCCGTCACGATGCAGCAGCCCGACAGGTTCTCTGCACGCAGCAGAGACCAAGGATCGCTCAATGATAAATGACATAAAGCAGCCGCAAGTTCACGTGTGCACAATGTACCCAGCCTCTTGTTTTCAGCACAGCGCGCAGTGGTCCATTCCTCACATAACTTACACTTTATTCAAACAACAGATCATTTGGCAACGAAGACTGTTCGATTGATATAAGAAATTGGCATTTTAAAATAAAGCGCTTTGTTTAGCTGTTTTGTTTTTCCTTGTTTCAAAACAAGGACAAACAAAGCACCTAAGCACCTTGAGGGTATTTTGACTAAAATAACATTGCATTTCCCATCCCTCTATGTCTGCCCATTTTTTTTCCTTTCATCTAGCACAGAAAAGGGATTTAGAAGAATCAGTATCACCATCCTCAGTGACTGGATCGGGTTCAGACATCAATTCCTCACTGGGTCTCCTCTCGTCTCCATCAGAATCCTTCTGTATTACAGAACAAACATGCTGCATGTTACACGCTAAACATCTGACTGGCAATAGCATGCTGACGTAAGCAACACAGCAATATTAGTATCATATTGTGAGGGGGCAAGGCGGCACCTGGCCAGCACCCACACTCCTCCAGCCATCTGGCAGATCAGCACCCTGGCTAGCTCCACTACCTGGGGTTAACCTGGCCAGCAGCACCCTGGCTAGCTCCACTACCTGGGGTTAACCTGGCCAGCAGCACCCTGGCTAGCTCCACTACCTGGGGAAAATCTAGCCAGCAGCACCCTGGCTAGCTCCACTACCTGGGGTTAACCTGTGCCGTGTTCCAATACCCGTACTTCCATGAGTATACTTAAAGGAAGTACACTATCTGCACTATCCGTACTCACTTGAGTACGCTAATTTTTTAGATGTGAGTGCTGTTCCAAATCGAGTACTCTGTGGTGCACTTACCGGAAATGACGATCACGACTGACGATGGCTCCTCCCCCGCAATAAACATCCCGCTTTGAACGGTGAACTCTTTAGGCCTACTAGCTATAAAAAGCTATAAAAACTATAAAAACTACAAAATGACTATTAATGCAGGCTATGTGGAAAATGCGCCGACTTTGGCTCAGCCTGGCTCCGCCTCTTCCGCTACGTAGCTAAGATGGCTGCCGTTGAGTACGGAGAGTGTCCTTCGATCCACACTTCACGATTAGCCCATTTTGAGTACGGCATCCGGGTCCTTGAAGTATACATTTTTTCGCCGGATCTGAATTGGAACGTACTGCGTACTCAAATTTTGAGTACGCAGTACGGACAGTACGGGTATTGGAACACGGCCCTGGCCAGCAGCACCCTGGCTAGCGCCACTACCTGGGGTTAACCTGGCCAGCAGCACCCTGGCTAGCGCCACTACCTGGGGTTAACCTGGCCAGCAGCACAAGGGAAAAGAAGAAACACCAGGAGAGCTGGTCGGTTGTCCCCCAGGTATTGGAGCCAGCCACCACTACCTGGGTGAAAACTGACCAGCTCTCCTTGTGTTTTTTCTCCCTTATTTGTCTTGGCATCCAGATGGGTGCTCCACAGTGGTGGTGTATTTGACTGTGGGAGAATTGCTATACCATTAGAAGGATTATAATCAATATCTTGCCTTGGATGCTATATGGATAAGATAAGTGTGTGAAAAAAAAAAAAGAGTCTTCTAAGGAGACTCTTGTATCTGAGAAAAGGTCATCGGATGTTCTGTGCCCCAAGTATGTACTACTATTCAGGCCTGGGAACCAAGGTGACACAAGGCAATCTCACCATTAAAGCCCTGAAGTTGACTTCAGGGCTTTAATTACAAGATATGTGAATGACACATGCATGACCGTGTGTGATACAAAGTTAGAGAATGTTAAGACAAGAGCCTGCCCCTAGCCAGCTATAAGGTCACTGAGGTCCAGTCCAAAAATACAATTGGAAACTAAATACCACTGTATAAAAAACATCAGCGGTTGAGAACTTCTCAGAGATGAGTGCATTCTTAATTCAGTTTTGTAGCTTCACCCCTTGCTTGGTTCTGGAGCCATGACATGAGTTTATGGGAGGTGTCACAGAAGCGAGAGTATAAAAACAGTTTGCAGTTGTGCTCTGCATTTGTATTACTTTGTTAACATTCTAAATAGAAGTCTTCAACTTTTTTCTGTGGTTTCCTGATCACTTTCCTTGTTAAAGTGTTGTCCGAGACAAGACTTAACAATACACATTCCCTATGTAAAGCGCTTTGGGTACCTTGAAAAAGCAATATGTAAATGCGATTCATTATTATTATTATTATTACTACATGAGATCAAGTAATGTTGCTAAATGATAAGCCTTGCCAACAATAGGTGCGTTTCCATCCCCCTAATTTAATGCAAACTTTGAAGTATCGAATCAGTATGAGGGGCCGTTTAGGACATAACTAATTGAGACACTCTCACACACATACCTATGAAACACTCTTACACTCACTACTGAAACGCTCACACACTCACTACTGAAACACTCACACATACATACATACTCTTCTGAAACACTTACACATACATATGAGAAACACACACGCATACATACATACCTCTGTGGCATATACACATACATATGAAATGCTTACATTCATACGTATCTATCTGAAACACTCATGCAAGCACATATTTGTATAAATGTTTCAAATGTATGAATACGTTTTTCAGTTATATGTATGTATGCTCTTACATGAGGTTGTGCAAGCGTTTCACATGTATTATTCATACCAGTAATTTCAGTAGTGACGGTGAGAGCGTTTCAATAGTGAATGTAAGAGTGTTTCATAGGTATGTGTGCATGAAATTCCAAGGTCAAGGTCGGCATTTAAACCGGAAGGCGGGAACAAAGAGTGCATTTTTGAACAGCCAGAGCGCGCCAATCTGAGCCAAAAAACCAGAAATGTCAGTCACGCTCTTCACCGTTGGTGATTGGCTGAAATGTCACGCTCTTCACCGTTGGCTTAGAAACCGACACTCTTTGTTCCCGCCTTCCGGTTTAAATGCCGACCTTGACCTTGGAATTTCATGCACACATACCTATGAAACACTCTTACATTCACTATTGAAACGCTCTCACCGTCACTACTGAAATTACTGGTATGAATACTACATGTGAAACGCTTGCACATCCTCATGTAAGAGCATACATACATATAACTGAAAAACGTATTCATACATTTGAAACATTTATACAAATATGTGCTTGCATGAGTGTTTCAGATAGATACGTATAAATGTTTCACTTGTATGAATGTAAGCATTTCATATGTATGTGTATATGCCACAGAGGTATGTATGTATGCGTGTGTGTTTCTCATATGTATGTGTAAGTGTTTCAGACGAGTATGTATGTATGTGTGAGGGTTTCAGTAGTGAGTGTAAGAGTGTTTCATAGGTATGTGTGTGAGAGTGTCTCAATTAGTTATGTCCTAAACGGCCCCTCATAAATCAGTAAACGGTGATGGAAACACCAAAATTCGCATCAAAATCCTCTAATTCGCAAAAAAGTTTATCCGCTCGCTTGAGGTGGTTTTTGAGAAATGCGAAACAGAGTAAATTCGCAAAATGGGAGATGGAAACACATTTTGCGAATCAGCTGTGACGTAGCGAACTTTGAACACACAGGACTGACAGTCTTTCCGATTTCCGCATAACGACCGTCCATAGCAACCCTGCCGACATCAACGTGTAACGTCATCACCCTATTCCGCTCCAACCACTTGATGGAAACGCATCTAATTTGAATTACTTTTTTGCGAACTTTCTAAAGATTCGCATCACCTTTTAGATGGAAACGCAGCTAATGACACACACACACGCACACGCTTCCAACTCACCTCATTCTTTGATGACGGGGGACAATAGAAGAAGTAGTGGGGGCTTAAGGGCACCATCTTGAAATACTGAGATCCAATTTCAGTAAACTTGTCCTGGTGAAAATAAGATGCAATGTTTATTTAAAATATATATATATATATATATAATTCAATAACAAAGATCCACATAAAACAAGAGGCTATGCCAGAACGCTCACTACACACTGGAGAGGGGAGGACTTTCTACTGAATGTAAAAGTTAAATACCTGTATTATTTTGTTGAGTTCCGGATGCACCTCACACGTGTGCTGCGTCCTAAGCAGAGACAGAAGGAGGTCTTGGCTCTTGTTAGTCCTGTTCTCCTCCAGGATGGCTGGAGATGCTGGCTCAGTGGACGATTCCTCCCATGGTTCTTTTCCTTTTGTCACTTCAACACTAGGGAGGACCATGTATGAGATATCTTAAAGATAGTGCTCAATCAATTTTAATACCGAAAGACACAGAGCCTGTATCAAGTGTATTTCAGCCAAAAAAATATCTATTTCATTATGATGGAGCCTTAACATTACCTGGGTGAGAAGGAAGATGTCCCATCTTCCTCTGTCTCACCGATGACCAACATCGGGGATCTTGTGGAATTTCCCGGAATTTCCTCACTTTGAATGTCAGCACTTTCCTGAAAGTCCCGGACGTGGCCACAGAGGGTCTGCAGGAAGGGTGTGATATCAATCTCCTGGAGAGATTCCTCACAATAGTCCATCGCTGTCAGGAGGTCCTGGGAGCAGATGTTATAGGACTGCTGCAGGCTTCGGTACACACCTGCAGGACAGCAGTAATAATGAGGACACATAAAGGAGAGGTAGGTACGATTTAAATTTGATTGTCATTTGTTAAAATACCATGTGAGAATATCTCTTCAAGGTGACTGAACCTGCCCCTGTATTTAAGACTTCTTCTGGCTAATTCTGATGTTTTTTTAGGCTGCATACTTTCAAAATGTCGCTGTTCTCTGCTCTCTCTTTACAATTCTCAAAATCCTACCTACAGCGCCTTTGGCTATTACACCTTTTCACTTATAGATCCGATCCTGATGTTGGAAATAGTAGGACGGATTAGTGACCTTTGACATAGCTTTGGTGGTAATGCTCCTGAAGAAGACTGCAATAGTTGGCTAGCTCTTTGTGCTTGTGAGACTGGGTTAGAGAATCTGTCCAGGAAGACATGCTGCTGCGCTCCTGAGACAGCGACCTAGCAGAGGACACAAAACAAAAAAATAATCTCAAACACAATAAGGAATTGTCAATCTCCCCCTCTATTTGAATTCACCATGCTGTTGTTGTTTAAAAAGATACGATAAAGGTACCTCATGGCAACATGTTGGAGTATTGGCTCTCGGACGGCAATGCCAGAGCCAGTATTTTCTCCTTTAAAATTTCCGTTCTGTTTTTGTAAGAGTTTCCCAACCTGGGCTCGCCTGTTATGCATGTGGAGTCGCGAGAGATAGCGGACAACCTATCTATAGATAGCCGATGATCAATCTTTTATATCTGAGATTGAGGTTTGTTTGGAAGTTTGTTTAACCTT
The DNA here is from genome assembly GCF_026213295.1 of Gadus chalcogrammus. Lineage (NCBI taxonomy): Eukaryota > Metazoa > Chordata > Actinopteri > Gadiformes > Gadidae > Gadus > Gadus chalcogrammus. The sequence goes on along the minus strand of NC_079423.1, from coordinate 21,359,284 downwards.
CATGACACCTTTGGATTTGTAGTCACGAGCCAACTGCTAGTTTGTTGTACATATGTTATCTAGGACATAAATACCTCAAACACAACAATGTGTAGGGAGGCAGATGTGCAAAAAACGGGGTCCCAGGCTAAATCAGAGAATTAATCCACTAGATGACACAGACAGCTCTTGAACCGTCTTGGTTGCCAGTGCACACTATACATCTGAACCCGTGTACAGAAACCTATGTGCTTCACATCTCTTAAATATTGCAGATTTCACACATGTCCTCCGTCTTTTCTCCGCATTTGTATAACCGGAGGTTCGACCGCATCACACTTGATGCCCGATATGCGGACATCGGTGTCGCTCAGACATCAGTAGAATCAACGGGGGGTTTAGTGAGTCGGGCTTGCAAGGGGCGGGATATGACTAAGGGTCGAGGTTCGCAAGCGGCGAGAACTCATCGCAATCATTTTAAATGTTGCTGCAGCGATGCATCATATATTCTGTTGCTTCCACAACATCCGCATTGATCGATAAAAGATTGGAGCATGAGTTAGAGACAAATAGAAGAAACGATGAAGAAGAAAGGCGTCGTGAACGACTGCATTACCGGAGAAAGAGAGCATCTTTTTTTGCTTCATTTCACATATAACAAACACTGGGACCAATGTAGTTGATTTCTATGTTTAACTGAGAAAACAGGGAGTGGAAGGCCGGGACCCTATAATGTTAAGCTAACTGTTGTAAATAATAATAATAAAAAAAACATTTTCTATATACGCGTGCAGCTGTGAACTCATGTATTGTAATTTACTGTATGATGTGTACTTTGTGGATATGATAAGACCTATCATTAAGCATCCACCACGAATTACTCTGAAAAACAGTGCCAAAATTTAAATATGTTTGAACCATTCAGCGAACAAAAGGCAACAGGCCGATTATAATTTAGGGTGCCACTCAGTGACATAATAATGCCATAATAAACCGAAGCGTCATCAACAAGCCCACTGAAATGGTGTGAAATGTCGACTTTCTACTCCTCATTCACATATAAGGTAATTAACATTTCCACCGGCAAAAATACTACCTCAGGGGTAGTATTTTTTCAGGATGTTTTCAGGATACCAATGTCAGTATATGACATTCACATATACGGCCAGTCGGGAGAATAGCAAATCATGTGGCGATCATTGCCCTAATGGTGTGGCAAAAATTATCCTCATTATCTCTTAACATCCATAAGCCCCACACCAGGTCTCATTAAGCAGGTTCAAATGTCTGGTTGCAACAACCAAACATAGATTTTGGATTATTTTACAAAACTGATAATTTTACAATGAATGAGAGGATGATAATATTCCTCCATTACATCTTGCAAATTAAACTGTATTTCAAGATTCAGAATTATCTTTATTTGAATCCTGACTGACGGAGATTGCGTGGTTTTGTATTGTTCTGACTAAGTTAACATTATGAAAATACGAACACTGGAACACTGAACACTGGTATTATGGTCACGCGTGAAGAAGTTTCCAACCAAAATATTATGCTACAATCTATAATTGTAAAAAAGGATAGATATTGTAGGACATCTGCAGTTTCAAAAGCAACATCTCCCTATAGTGGAACCAGGTCAGGTTAAGCATTGTATAATAAACAAATAGCTCCGTCTCCACGTGCTGTTGCCTTCCTTCTGCTGGTACCTCATGAACACATCGCGGCTCTGTCGGCTAGAGGTGGGGTGGACCAGTTGGTCCTTCAGGTGGTCCAGAGAGACGTGGTAGACGTAAACGGGGCAGCGCAGGTGGCCTCCGTGGGCTGGCCTCTGCTGGGATGGAGGACTGACGTCACTCACCTGGGGCTCCCGAAACTGCACTCCCTCTTTTTCTGGGAATGCTACAATCCAAAAAAGACAAAATACGAGGTCATAATCGCTCACTCATAATGAATCATGAAGAGTCGTTAGATTAGAATATATTTGGTGGTATTATAACTAAAATCCCCAAACATGATCCAAATATGGACAACTAAACTGGACCTGCAGTAACATACTTGCTCCAGCAGCAAACATTCTCGGTACAGCAGTAAAAGTTAAATGTTTGTAATTTCGAGTGGACACAAATGCACACGCAAACACACACACCTTTCTATATTTCCCTTTTCTTTTTTTCTGCAAAAGACGGTAACAGGAGAGAATATCTTCCGAAGAGTACAAAGTTATGACTTTAGTCCTACCAAGACGAACACGGCTCTCCTGACCTGACTGGGGCCTTGGGGTTTCAGTCTCCGAGCGCCTCCTTTCCCTGCTGTCCTGGTGCAGGGTGAGACAGTCTGGGGTAGGCCCCTCACCCTCCAGACCAGGGGACGCCCCCCGGGAACAGTCAGACTGCTCCCCTCTGCTCAAGTAGAAAGACAGGGCTTCGGCCTGGGCTCCGCCCACCGAGTCATGGAGCGAATCATTGGTCTGGGTTACGTCCACATCGCCTTCCGCTTCTGCCCCCGCCTCCGAGGACATCAACATTACAACATCTGGGGATGAGGAGACAGCAGCAGACGACAAAGGCATGGGATTGGGGTAATTGGGAAACTATTTGGCTGTTATACTTAACACAACAGTGGCCAACAGGCAAATTAAGCCCCATGAAACATAGGATCTAAATGTTACATGAATTGAAGGAAGATGCATAGTTCATTTTTTATAACACAATTCAAACCTAATCAATCAAATGTTTAGTAATTAATGGGATTCTTTGGTCACTATTAGACATGTATAACCACCTTTTGGATGTTATGCTGATTTCATTCAACTAGGATTTCCCTTCAGAGCAAAAGGGCCTGAATTACTCCGAGCTAAAATAGCGCTCTACGCATTAGAGAAATAGGAGGCTTCTTGCCTGTTAATGCTGTGGGGAGGAAGGTCAGAAAGATCTGCTGGGAGCTGATGTACTTGGCGTAGCACCTCCACTGGGGGGCAGCATAGCGCCGGCCCGGTTGGACCGGCTCCTCATCCACAAGGTCTACGTTACTGAAGCTCTGAGGACACATACACACAGATCAACACGCATATGCACACAAATGTTCCTAGAAAAAGCGTCTATAAAAAGGTTTCAAATCAAACTGTGTAGACTGGCCGCTAAAAATACAGTAGTTGAAATCCCCTTCGAGGGGTCATATACGCGAATATGGTAGAATAGGTAGAATAGGAAGAATTCTCCTTCAAGAAACAGGAAACAAGTTGTAACTCCGCCCCTTGCAGTTTCTGGTTTCCAGCCCGGGCTCCGTGACGTCCCCCCCGGATGTCCTGCTATAACATAGTAGGAATGCTGGACATGAGATGAGGCTACCTGTAAAGTGCTTGTGGAGCCCGTCACCTCCTGGCTGCTGCTGATGGTGTGGAAGGACATGGTCGTATCCTGCCGGTCTGGAGTCCCGAGGTACTCCTCTACAATGGGAAGCAGACATAGGATGTCTCTTTAAAAAGATTGCAACCTCAATATAAAATAATCATGAAAAGTATGACCAAGTCAATAGCTTGGAAAGGAACTCTGTGTGGCAAATGTCAAATCAAAGGGAATTCCCTTAATTGTTTCTATCGCCAACACAAAACAATCACACACGCACACAAAAGTATGAACATCCATCTAGAATATATATGTGGAGTACAAGCATAGCTTTTTCTCTGTTAGTCTGTATCTTAATAAATGTCAGTAGTAAGGGACACCAATATAAGTAGACATATGATCATCTCCAATGAAGCCACACGTTTTCATTTAAGAAAAGTATGACTTTATTCCCATAATTAAATCTGTTGTTCCCTGAGAAACCGTTTAATCTTGTTCACTCTGAGCTGCATATGCATGCTGAATCTGAAAATATTATTCTAATATTGTTCTACCTCGCATTAGCAAATGCAAGAAAATAGACGCATAAACGAGCGAATCAGAAAAGCCTCACCAACTGACGTCATTTGGTGAATTATTATTCATGGCCTCACCCACATTGGCTTGCGACGGCCCACGGGAAGACAGAATAGATTTTGCGTCGAGATGACACAGAGTCCATCTCAGCAGGTAGGAGGTAACAGAAAGGTGCTTACATTGTGGAACAAGTTTGTGCCTGTGCTATTTGTGGCAATAACAAATCAACGTTGCATCTCTTGGCCAAGAAAGAAGAGTTGAGGAAGAAATGGTTGGATTGGACATTCATTCACCGTGACTGCGGCCGGGAGTCGCGGGAGTGCTCGCAGTGTCCGACCCGCACTGCGGCCCGACGGGATTGCCCGGGGCGCGGTCACGGTGAGTGAATGAATGAATGAATGATATCGATCGCCGGACACCAATGTCAGGATATGTCGACCCGCAGTGCGGATCGGACACCGTGAGCACTCCCGCGAATCCCGGCCGCAGTCACGATGAATGAATGTCCAATCCAACCATCTCTTCTTTCTTGGCCAAAAGATGCAATGTTGATTTGTTATTGCCACAAATAGCACAGGCACAAACATCCCTCTCCCTCTCTCTCTCTCTCTCTCTCTCTCTCTCTCTCTCTCTCTCTCTCTCTCTCTCTCTCTCTCTCTCGCTCTCTCTCTCTCTCTCGCTCTCTCTCTCGCTCTCTCTCTCGCTCTCTCTCTCGCTCTCTCTCTCGCTCTCTCTCCATGTCATGAGTAAGAGCCAAAATCATGTTGTGCCTCCCCGCCCACCTCCTCCACAACACCCGACTCACAGGGCATTCATTGCTACTAGTGACCACCACAACATGAATGAAAAACCTATGCAATGACACCTTTAAGACCTTTCACAATATATTCAGTTATTTGCTTGCTGCTGGTTTGGGTGTGTATTTGCATATATTTGGGCAAAACCCAGCTTATTGACTAATTTAAAAAGCGATTTAAGAGACACGTAGGTTGCCCTGGTGTGTATTAACACCCAGGTAATTCGTACACACACCTTTAAGAATGGGCAACGAAAACGGTGCAACGTGCCCCTCCCGCTCCCGCTCCAGGATGTTTTGAATGAACAACAGATGGTCACTGTCAGCCAGCAGTATCTCTCGGTCGCTGAGGTCCTGCTCCAGACTGCTGTGGAAGAGGCTGAGCAGCATGTCATTGGGCAGGAATGAGAGGCCCTGGTTTGCATCCTCATTCTCCACTGCAGAAAGGGAAAAAAATGCTGATTCACTGAAATAGAAAGGTGTTATCAGTCAACATTTAATGAATATCTAATCTTAATTACTAGAAGCAATGTTTAGACATCGATGCACACACATGAAGCATTTGAGATAGAATAGACTCCCTAAAAATTAAACCAAATGACCATAACCTACTCTAAGAAGTGATAGATAAATACAGCTTCATTGACAAACACTTTACCTTTGCCAAACATGAGGAAGAACATTTCTATCTGCTGACACTTGGGGAGCAGCTGGATGAGGTCAAACTGAAACGGAACGGTTAGAATTCTGTCTTCAGATGCCAGGAACTCTCCTTCCCCTATGAAGTAAGACATTGAAAAGAAATACCAACATATACATGAGGGATGCATGATATATTATACATCCATCGGTATTGGCCAATAATAGCTTAAACACTTGCTCAATATCAATTATATACCTGGCCTGAGAGACATAAAAATACTTAAAATGTAGAGATATATTGGATTAAATGCATCAAAAATGTCTACCATCGTGGAGGTCTGCTACTATGGGCTGCATCTGGTCCTTGTTCTGACACATTTGGCTCAGGTACTCAAATGTCAACATGGTTGACATGCAGGACAAATCCTTTGGGAAGATCTATCAAAACGATAGCACACATGTACATGCATAAACACCAAAACAGCATTTGTTAAATAAATTTGTTGATTAAGGGGGGTTTGCTGAATGTATGTACTGATGCTATACTATTGGCCGTACAAACAATGGGTAAGAGGTCATGGACCACGGTTCTGAGATGAACATAGTGAAGTGTTTCCCCCTCTGAGAAGCATCTTGGGTGTGTTGACAACGGAGCTCCAATTATCCAGAAAGATTTTTCTTCTACGTGAATTGAAAGAAGGTGTTGTGTTGGTGAAACATATCATTCTGTTTATCCCAGGACCTTGGTTCAGGACTAGTTACCCGTTTTTTGTTTTTTTCAAACTATGTTTGATGTTTCAGTCTATGGGGATAGAGAGACAGCTCCTAAATTGCTCCTGAAAAATACCTACTGAAGGTGGTCCCTCTGTACTTGTACTGCACACTGGTAGCTGGTGAAGTGTCGTAAACAACATTCACCAGAGACCTGGCCCAGACATAAATGCAGAAGACGACACAAGCTGACCCACCGCTTGAGGGATCTCCTGGTACTTGAGGCCATGGTACTGGTGATGCTGGTCAGTGTGGCTCAGCACTGTCCCAGTCTGCGGCTCCACCCAACACTCTGTCACCAGGTTCAGCTCCACATCCGCGTCGATGGCCTCCACCTCTGTGTCATTGTCATCGTCGGTGGAGAAACTGGCTCCCAATAAATCCATATAACACACAAACACACAGACACACACAGGTGGTTCATAACAAGGGAGGATTTTAATGCCGTCACTACTGAGCTAATAGTACTGCACGCTCTCATTTTTCAGTTCACAAAAGGAACTATCTTTATTATTGCTATACAGAATGAAGAATGTGATCAGACAGAGGCCAAAACTTTACAGTAACAAAACCCATTTATGGAGGCCAATCAAAACTCTTACGTACTGTATCTGTTTAACAGGAAGCTGTACCTATCTTTGGTAGCGTTGGAGTGGGGCGGGAACAAGATGTATTGAACCATGCATGAATGACTCTCTTTGTCCAAGTCCAAAGATGTGCCCTTCAAAAACAGCAGACAAGTTACGCATTAATATCCACAAACATCTCCACATTATTTACATTTACAAAATAAAAGAGTAAGTGCATCGAAAATGAATAATGATGTACTGATAAATTCTGTACACGATTAGTAGGGGCCAATCCCATTTCAACCCCTTCCCCCTCCCCCTTCCCCCTCCCCCTTGCCCCTCATTACAATGGAGGTAAGAACGTTCCGCTAAGAAATGAGACACCCCTCGTTTCCCACCGTGTCATCAACGCTTGATGCTCGCGGACTTCTAAGTCAACAGAGGCCAAAATATTACAGTCAACTTTACAGCATGAGTCTGTGAGTTAATGATAACCAGTGTTGGGAAAACTTTAAAAAAGTAATTAGTTATAGTTACTCACAACTTGTTCCAAAAAGTAACTGAGTTAGTGACTGAAATACTCTATAATAAAAGTAATTAGTTATCAGGCAATTTGAGTTACTGTAAAAAATCGGATTGCTCCAGACTCGCCATTTCTGCTGCTTCATCAAATCTGTTTGGTGTGTGCGTGCGTGTGTGGCACGCGTGCCCTGGCTTGTGTGTAAAAACACTGGCTCCAATTGGCTACCATGAATTGGCCTTAGCCAATCAGAATCGCTTATCTTGTTGTTAACCCATCCAGTCTCCTCACTAGTAGTTTGTGTTTGAAGCCAGGGGTGCGTTCGGATTACGCAGTTTATTCAATCAATTCATAGTAACGCCCCGCATTTAATGTATAGCAACAGTCACGGAGTTGTAACGACGGAAACTGTAATTAGTTAGATTACCCCGTTACTGGAAAAAAAACGGCGTTACCTAACGCCGTTCTTTTAAACAGCGTTATTACAAACACTGAACCTCTCCTGGAACCGTCACCTTATCGTGGTGGAGAGGTTTGCGTGTCCCTGTGAACCTGAGGGCTGTGTTGTCTGGAGCCTTGTGCTCCTGGTAGGGTCTCTCATGGCAGAGTGGTCTCAGGTGAGGGGCCAGACTAAGAATGGTTCAAAAATCCTCAATGAATAACGTAAGAAGAGGAGATGTGACCCGGCCCGGAGGAAGCCCGGGGCCCCCGTCTGGAAACAGGCCCAGACGGAGGGCTCGATGGCGAGCGCCTGGTGGCCGGGTTTGCCACGGAGCCCGGTCGGGCACAGCCCGAACAAACTACGTGGCACCCCCCCTCTCTTCATCCCATGGGCCCACCACCTGTGGGAAGACCCGTTGGGGTCGGGTGCGCAGCCACATGGGTGGCAGCGAAGGTCAGGGGTCTCGACGGACCAGACCCGGGCGGCAGAAGCTGGCTCTGGGGACGTGGAACGTCACCTCGCTGTGGGGAAAGGAACCGGAGCTTGTGAGGGAGGTGGAGCGCTATCAGTTAGATCTGGTGGGGCTTACCTCCACCCACAGTCTCAGCTCTGGTACCGTACTCCTGGATAAGGGTTGGACTCTATTCTTCTCCGGAGTTGCCGAGGGCGTGAGGCGCCGGGCGGGTGTGGGGATACTCATAAATCCCCGGCTGAGCGCCGCGGTGTTGGAGTTTACCCCGGTAGACGAGAGGGTCGCCTCCCTGCGCCTAAGGGTTGTAGGGGGGAAAACTCTGACTGTTGTTTGTGCGTATGCACCAAACAGCAGCTCAGAGTACTCGGCCTTCTTGGAGACCCTGAATGGAGTCCTGTATGGGGCTCCAGTAGGGGACTCCGTAGTTCTGCTGGGTGACTTCAATGCCCACGTGGGCAACGATGGAGATGCGTGGTGGGGAGGAACGGCCTCCCTGATCTAAACCCGAGCGGTCGTTTGTTATTGGACTTCTGTGCTAGTCATGGATTATCCATAACAAACACCATGTTCGAACATAAGGGTGCTCATAAGTGTACCTGGTACCAGAGTACCCTAGGCCGAAGATCAATGATCGATTTTGTGATCGTGTCATCTGATCTGAGGCCGCATGTTTTGGACACTCGGGTAAAGAGAGGGGCGGAACTGTCAACCGACCACCATCTGGTTGTGAGTTGGATCAGGGAATGGGGGAAATTTCCGGATAGACCTGGTAAGTCCAAACGAGTAGTGCTGGTGAACTGGGAACGTCTGGAGGAGGCCCCCGTCCTAGGTATCTTCAACTCACACCTCCGGCTGAGTTTTTCTGGCATTCCTGTGGAGGTTGGGGGCATTGAGCCGGAGTGGGCGGTGTTCAAAGCCTCCATTGCTGAAGCTGCGGTGGCTAGCTGTGGCCTCAGGGTCTTAGGCTCCTCAAGGGGCGGTAACCCTCGGACACTGTGGTGGACACCGGTGGTCAGGGAAGCCGTCCGATTGAAGAAGGAGGCCTTCCGGGATATGATATCCTGGAGGACTCCTGACTCGGTTGCAGGGTACCGACAGGCCCGAAGGGCTGCAGCTGCTGCCGTGTCGGAGGCTAAGCAGCGGGTGTGGGAGAAGTTCGGAGAGGCCATGGAGAAGGACTTTCGGTCGGCACCAAAGTGTTTCTGGAAGACTATCCGGCACCTCAGGAGGGGGAAACGGGGAACCATCCAAGCTGTGTACAGTAAGGATGGGACTCTGTTGACCTCAACTGAGGAGGTCGTCGGACGTTGGAAGGAACACTTTGAGGAACTCCTGAATCCGAATAACACGCCCTCTATGTTGGAGGCAGAGCTCGAGGTTGATGGTGTTTCGTCGTCAATTTCCCTGGTGGAGGTCACTGAGGTAGTCAAACATCTCCGCAGTGGCAAAGCCCCAGGGATTGATGAGATCCAGCCAGAAATGCTAAAGGCTCTGGGTGTTGAGGGGCTGTCATGGTTGACACGCCTATTCAACATCGCGTGGGAGTCGGGTACAGTGCCAAAGGCGTGGCAAACCGGGGTGGTGGTTCCCCTGTTCAAAAAGGGGGACCAGAGAGTGTGTACCAATTACCGAGGTATCACACTTCTCAGCCTCCCTGGTAAAGTCTACTCCAAGGTGCTGGAAAGGAGGGTTCGGCTGATCGTCGAACCTCAGATTGAAGAGGAACAATGCGGTTTTCGCCCCAGACGTGGAACTACGGACCAGCTCTTCACTCTTGCAAGGATCCTGGAGGGGGCCTGGGAGTATGCCCATCCGGTCTACATGTGTTTTGTGGATCTGGAGAAGGCGTATGACCGGGTCCCCCGGGAGAAACTGTGGGAGGTGCTGCGGGAGTATGGGGTAAGGGGGTCTATCCTCAGGGCCATCCAATCCCCGTACTCCCAAAGCGAGAGCTGTGTTCACGTCCTCGGCAGCCAGTCAGTTTCGTTCTCAGTGGGTGCTGGTCTCCGCCAGGGCTGCGCCTTGTCACCAATCCTGTTTGTGATATACATGGACAGGATATCGAGGCGTAGTCGTGGTGGGGAGGGGTTGCAGTTCGGTGGTCTGAGGATCTCGTCACTGCTTTTTGCAGATGATGTGGTCCTCATTGGATCATCGGCCTGTGACCTTCAGCACTCACTGGATCGGCTGGCGGCCGAGTGTGAAGCGGCTGGGATGAGGATCAGCACCGCTAAATCTGAGGCCATGACTCTTAGCAGGAAACCGATGGATTGCTTACTCCGGGTAGGAAATGAGTCCTTAGCCCAAGTGAAGGAGTTCAAGTACCTCGGGGTCTTGTTCGCGAGTGAGGGTACTATGGAGCGTGAGATTGGCCGGAGAATCGGAGCAGCGGGGGCGGTATTGCGTTCGCTTTACCGCACCGTTGTAACGAAAAGAGAGCTGAGCCGCAAGGCAAAGCTCTCGATCTACCGGTGGATCTTCGTTCCTATCCTCACCTATGGTCATGAGGGCTGGGTGATGACCGAAAGGACGAGATCGCAGGTACAAGCGGCCGAGATGAGTTTTCTCAGAAGGGTGGCTGGCGTCTCCCTTAGGGATAGGGTGAGAAGCTCAGCCATCCGTGAGGAACTCGGATTAGAGCCGCTGCTCCTTTACTTAGAAAGGAGTCAGCTGAGGTGGTTCGGGCATCTGGTAAGGATGCCCACTGGGCGCCTTCCTTGGGAGGTGTTTCAGGCACGTCCACTGGGGAGGAGACCTCGGGGAAGACCCAGGACTAGGTGGAGAGATTATATCTCAACACTGGCCTGGGAACGCCTCGGGATCCCCCCGTCAGAGTTGGTCAATGTGGCCCGGGAAAGGGAAGTCTGGGGCCCCCTGCTTGAGCTGCTCCCCCCGCGACCCGACCCCGGATAAGCAGACGAAAATGAGATGATGATGAGATTACAAACACTGATGATAACAACTAGCAAGGATTCATGACAGCTGCCAAATTTGCCGGCCGGCTTTTCCTCAAAGGCCTCACTTTCAAGTGTGGTCCTTCGGAAGCTTAATTTCAAGGGCTACGTAACCCATTGTCTTGGCCCTAGCCCTTAACCCGAATGAGAATTGAGACAGCCCTACCCCTCACATGAAGGCCCAAAAACAAGGGGGAGGGAGAAGGGGGAGGGGGAGGAGGTTGAAATGGGATTTGGCCCTAAATAACACCAGTGCCACAATACAATAAGTATACAGTAGTCCATTGAAGAGCTGTATCTAACGCCTCGTTTCCACATACGTATGTTTTTCGTGTCCGTGCTTCCGTAAATTTACGGAAGGAGTCGCTAGTGTTTTACGTACGGGCATGAATTTATTTACGGACAAAAGATGTTAGGAGAAATCAGCGGATTGCTTACTCCAGGTAGGAAATGAGTGCCCAAATGAAGGAGTTCAAGTACCTCGGGGTCTTGTTCGCGAGTGAGGGTACTATAGAGCGTGAGATTGGCCGGAGAATCGGAGCAGAGGGGGCGGTATTGCGTTCGCTTTACCGCACCGTTGTGACGAAAAGAGAGCTGAGCCGCAAGGCAAAGCTCTCGATCTACCGGTCGATCTTCGTTCCTATCCTCACCTATGGTCATGAGGGGTGGGTGATGACCGAAAGGACGAGATCGCGGGTACAAGCGGCCGAGATGAGTTTTCTCAGAAGGGTGGCTGGCGTCTCCCTAACTCGGATTAGAGCCGCTGCTCCTTTACTTAGAAAGGAGTCAGCTGAGGTGGTTCGGGTATCTGGTAAGGATGCCCACTGGGCGCCTTCCTTGGGAGGTGTTTCAGGCACGTCCAGTGGGGAGGAGACCTCGGGGAAGACCCAGGACTAGTTGGAGAGATTATATCTCAACACTGGCCTGGGAACGCCTCGGGATCCCCCCGTCAGAGTTGGTCAATGTGGCCCGGGAAAGGGAAGTCTGGGGCCCCCTGCATGAGCTGCTCCCCCCGCGACCCGACCCCGGATATGCGGATAGGAGACCGGTACTTTGGAACATGAGGATCGACATATACAGAGATAAAAACAAAACCAACAGGCTTGGAAAGAGATCGCTGAGGAGTTTGGCCTGCAAGGTACTTAGCCTACAAGTTTTGTGAAAAACATAAAAACTTTCATACGGTATCTCCGTAAAACGACGGCGAAAGTTAATTTTTGAACGTATATTACGGACATACCAGACAGAAATTTTACGGAGGGGAGGAGTCTCGGAGGAAAAACTGACATTACGGAGAATCACATAGGAATGAATGGACTTTCGGTCGGAGACGGTTGGATCGCATACGAGAATGTACGTATGTGGAAACGAGGCGTAAGGTGCCACGCAGGTAAGACGTGGTAGACTAGTTAACTGCTGGATGTATAGGCTAACGCAAGACAGCAGATCGACATGCATCCCGTTTCAATTAACTAAATAGGTAAAAGCATTGATCATAACTTTGTCAGTATACTTCATTTCAATTACCTTCATTGGAAGCTCGAGAACCATGTTGACAATGCCCTCTCCACTGGCTGCAAAGTGAAACCCCTCTGACAACCTGATTCTGGAGACATAACAGACCGCATACCGTTGTCAGTGATGTGCTCAAGCTGCATCGGTCATCCTAGTAAAGGGGAGAACTCACTCAGACAGAATGGAGAGGATGTGACCCATGGCCTGGATGGACACAACGGGGCCCTGGTTCCTCTGCATGGCCCAGACCCAGCGCCGGTGGTAGAAGTAGCGGGAAAGGGAGGCCAGCGTGGACGAGGCGGAGCGGCTGGCAGCCACGTTGAGCGGGGTCCCGGTGTTAGGCACGTGAGCGGGGTTCTCCATGTTGAACATGAAAGGCACTTGGAAGTCCAGCGGTAGCTTGTCATACCTGTGGGGTAGTGAGCGTTCATTTTATATTAATTACTCTGTGTAACGATATAAAGTTCCACATTTTTCATTTCAGCCTTCTATGAACAGGTAGATCTGAAAAAATAGATAATTTAACATTGGTCATAAGTTATCTTGAAAATGACCAATCCTTTTTGGGTTTGGTTTTAAGACATGCCTGTGACTATCATCTGCAATTCTCAACAGACCCATTGATCCCTGAAAGGAAGGCCTTTGCACCTGGATTAGATATGTATGTAAATTAGAACACCAGAGAACATGATCATATTCAAATAATTAACATATTTATATATTTACTGTTACAAATTATATTGAATTTATTTAAAAGTGCTCTTTCTAGAAACAGCTTTTTATCAGCCTTTGGTCTAAGAGTACAACTGCTCCATGCTACCATCACATGCAGGCACCTTATCAGCAGTCTCTCCAGGGGCTTGTTGAGCACCACCACGCAGGGTCTGTCTGACAAGGCCAGCTTGGGGACAGGGAGAGAGGGGGACTTGGATGGCGACGGCTGGCCAGGTAGCTTCCTCTTAGTCTTGGGAGTAACCTCCTTGATGTTTTGAACACGATGAGGGAAGCGCAGTTTAAGGATCTGGTCCCGGAGCTCATCCACAATCTGTGGATTAGTCATGGGAAACAAAGAGGCCGGCATGATATCCATGCAGAAATACAGTTATAGTTAAATTATTAAGATAAAGAATTATATTGAATTAATACCTATCCATTAATGAAATGAAATGGTAAAACAGGACGTATCGAAAATAATAATATGGAGATAAATTACCACTGAGATTCTAACCGAAGAAAGAAAGAATGTATTTGATCTATTTTATCAGAATTAACTCACTTTCCCCATACACGTTAAGGCTTAGTTATGGTTCCCTTGCTGTGATTGGTCCGTAGAGACCAATCACAGCCCTTGCTGTGATTGATCTTATAACCTTGCGCCACGAAGCAAAGTTACAATTTTTGGGAGGCGCAGATCAGGCCCTTGAGGTGGACGGAAGAAGGGGCTGCACGGATGTAATGGGTCAGTAAACCAACTTGCGTTGCATTAACGTGGAACCATAACTAAGCCTTTAGTCCAGAGAGACACCTACAGGCCACTAGAAGAACTACACATTAGTCTATACAGTGAGATACATACAGGCCACTAGATGAACTACACATTAGTCTCTACAGTGAGATACCTACAGGAAACTAGATGAACTACACATTAGTCTCTACAGTGAGACACCTACAGCTCACTAGATGAACTACACATTAGTCTCTATAGTGAGACACCTTCAGGCCATTAGATGAACTACATGTATGTTGCTTTCACATGGGCTTCACCAACAGGCGGTCATGGCTACCGCTAGGAAGCAAAAGGCAACATTCAACACATGATATTCAGAAATAATACCTACAGCACATGTCATCGTTATTTCCTGGTAAAATGTGATCATATTGAAGAGGTTTGACAACGTTCGACAATATCTAACCAAAAGCTTGTTAGCATAGGGAAAGAGGTGCATTTGAGGGATCATTGCGCATATGCTCAGGTTAAAGGTCCGATGGCATGAAAATTCACTCTATGAGGTTTTCTAACATTAATAAGAGTTCCCCTAGCCTAGCCTGCCTATGGTCCCCCAGTAGCTAGAAATGGCGTTAGGTGTAAAACGAGCACTAGGTATCCGGCTCTGCCTTTAAAGAATGAAAGCTCAGACGCTCCGATTTCGAATTTGGCCCTGTATGTCGTCATAAGGGGCCAAGTTACCTCCCCTTTCTCTGCCTTGCCCGCCCAGAGAATTTGGCCCGCCAATGAGACGATGAGCTACGACCATTCGAGCGCCACATGTGTGTGTGTGTGTGTGTGTGTGTGTGTGTGTGTGTGTGTGTGTGTGTGAATATACACACTGTAACGCAAGTGTTGTACATTTGTTGTTGTACACTTTGTAAACATTGTTATTTGGATAACCGTTCTGCTGTTGGTATTATGCCGCATAACACGTCAGGTTCTCTGACGTCTATGGTATTTCCACAACGAGACTCGTAGTGGTGGTTATCTCAGCCATGGTTGAGAAGAAATTGGGTGAAAGGAACTTTGGCTTTGACTCCCTGAAGTACATGAACCGCGACATGGAGGAGAAAGGGATTGTTGCCCGCGATAGTCTCCCGCCGGAGCCCCGCTGCCCGCTGCCGCGAGGCACCACCATCACAAGTCACCACCACCGCAAGGCGGTGGTGCCTCGGCAGCGGGTAGCGGGGCTCCGGCGGGAGCCTATCGTGGTCAACAATCCCTTTCTCCTCCATGTCGTGGTTCTGTCTACTTCAGATTGATGTGGAAGTGGAAGAACCAGAGACGTTGGAGAACCCGACGCAGTCGTTGGAGATGCATAATATTGTCTGGAGGCGAGCACAGCTTTTGGCCATGATAATATATATTATAGGATATAGATATCTGATATTATTTAGATATAGAGCTCCAGGACTCCCGCCGGAGCACCCGGAGTGTTCTAGAATATTTACAAAACACGGCCAAAAGCTGTGTGTGCCTCGCCATTGCGATGCATCCACTGTAAACACTAGCGCATGGCACCGTGCCCGCAAGCTGCTCAGGGCCACACCCACACCCTCCACCTTGACCAACCCCTAAAAAACGTCACGTTTGTGGAAAGCTTATTGTGGGACTGGCTTGTAGTGGCTGTAACTAACCCTTATGCACCAAGGCTGAATTTCCTGAACGCCTTCAAGTACTGCATTAGGGGCAAGCTAACAGCTATATAAAGCATTCATAAAGTAGCATGCCATGGGATCATTAAGGGTCACCTTGTTCCTGATGTGGGCCAGAGTGCCGATAGGGAAGCCCAGGCGCAGCACCATGCAAGGGGTCTTGGAGATCAGACGCACCAGGTAGAAAGAGGAAGGTGGGTGTTCAGGCGAACTGGAAAATAAACATTTAAATCTTTTTTTGGTTTGTTTTACAGATATCACAAAAATGAATATGATGTTAGGGAGGACCAGACACACCCACACAAACAAACATATTTAGTTCAAAGTAATCTCAAGGTGAATTTTCTTGTAAATAATTGCTTATTTTCATTCAATTACTTCTCTATGATCCATTCAGACTCCCAAGTACTAGTTCAAAACACAATTGAGTCACACTAATCAAGAGGCTAGCCATCTGCTTTGAGGTTTACAGCCGTTTCTCTTGTGTACGGCTACTGCCACTGACTCACCTGTAAATGACCTTAATGTAGGAGTAGCCCTCAACCAAGACAAAGCTGGTCCAGTCTTTGAGAAGGGATGTAAGAGCGGAGTGGGAGATGCGACACTGAATGGTACTGAAGCGCCCATTGTTTCCAGGGGTATGAACGTGCTTCGGTAGAGGCCTGCAAGGGAGACGTTGTCAATGCAATAACTGGACAAAAAATTCCTACATATGCATATTCCAAAAAATAATTGAATGCCCGATTAAATACACATCAAGGCTATCTATATTACCGGTATGTTGATACCTGGCTATGTTGCCTATGTTTTCTAATTAGCAGCCTCAAGTGCCTTGAGTTGTAACAGTTGTAACAGTTGTAGCTCGTGAGGAGACAGTTACCAGAAACTAAACAAAGAAATTATAGAGGACAATTCACTGGATGGATTGACTCATGGATGGGTTTGTTTTATTTTGGAGAAACAATCTAGTTCACATATTTTTTATGGACTAAATGGATACAGTAGAAATGCTTTAAAGTGCAGGTTTAAATCACTGTTCTAGAAGGTTCTGAAAGAGCTTACATGTCATGCTCCAGGATGATACTGATGCGGTGCATGTGCAGCCACCTCTGCCAGAAGTTGGCATCCATGGAAAGGATGGGCTTCCAGTAGGAGGAAAAAAGTGAACGGGACGAATCTTTGGATCCACTGTGCTGCAAGGACAGAACCTGGAAAAATGTAAGACTTTATCAAGCTGGATGAACACAATTTAGCAAATGGGATCCAGCCTAACTTGTGAGAGAACAGAAACCATTACCAATTTTAGATGGATTTTTAGTTGGTTTTGTTTTAATTTTGTACAGGCAAGAGGTCTGCAAAGTAATCTTTTAGACTCATAGAGCACTTTCACAATGGGTCAGGGTAAGGTTGTGAAGCTTAAACTGGTTTAGATTAAAGATAGGTTCTCTCTAAACCAGAGGTCAAAGATTTGATGGTGATATTATGGATATTGCGTTGAAATAAAATGCATTTCTTTATGTCAATGTGTGTGAATCATGCATGCGATTAGTTCAGCAAGATAGCCTACCGGTGTTGTTGACCCCGGAGGTATGTAGAAGAGTGGGACTCCATTCTTGGTGCTTTCTGGGATCATGTAATTCTCAGGGAGAGAGTTGAAGGCCTGCAGGTGCACCAGCATTTGATCTGTCTGGTTTATACTTGAAAAGCAGAACATGAACAAGAATTGAAACTAGTAGTCATACATACAAGGAGTTTTTACTGTGTATTAAAAAAGCTCTAAATCCTGGCCTACGCATGAAATTGCGATTTTAAGTATGTATCATATTTAATAGTCAATTTCCCTTGATAATCTGGCAATTATCAATTATACTTGATAAAATAAATGTAAACTCAAGTAAATCAATCAACTAAAGCCAAAAAACGAATTGCTAAATCCCATATTTGTTCAAATTAAAAAATGATTAACTATTGATAAAAGAGGGCCCAGGATTGGTAATCAGGCCTAGATGCCAGGGTAACTACCCCTACTCTCTTGATGAGGGCCATTGGATCTTCAGTGATCACAGGGTTTAACATCTCCTTCGAAAGACGGTGCTCTTCCACAGGACAGAGCCCCTATTGGGCTGGGGCCGTGGGGGATTACGTAGGCCGAGTGGTGAGGGATGAGCACCCTCTAATGGCCAACCAACACCAGCACCACCTGGTCTCCCATCCAAGGATCCAGCAGGCCCTCCAGCTTAGCCACCAAACAAACCAGCAGTGCTAGGTGGGTACACCATGGGGCTAACAAATAAAACAAAAATAAACCATAAAACTATGGCACTATGCTCTGGTTCAGACGGTTCACCTCTGCAGAGTGTTCCAGAAGCGCCGGATGACGGAAGTGCGGTAGGGGCTAGTGATGGGCTTCTTCTGCGTGCAGCTGATGTCATGCAGGATGTCGTAGCTCCCCTCCATTATCACCTCAACCCTAGTGTTGCGCAGGTCAGGATCCAGCGGCCAGGCAGCGGCCGCCAGGTACTCGATGCTCATGTTGTGTTTCCATAGCAACACCAGCTTCACCTCCAGCTGACTGCCACCTTCCAGCGAAAGAAATTAAACCGCAATGAAAAACAGAACAGTGGAACATAGAGCAGGATGGCTGTATGCATGTGAACTGCTTTGGTTGGTGTTTGCACATTGTGTTTCCTCGTTTGAACAGGGTCCCTGTTCTAGCCAGGAGACATTTCGGTCGGTAAGGATTATTTGAATCTGTGTGAGACATGACAAAGTCCCACAAGGCAATCATCTTAGGTTCTGCGGTGAAGAGCAGGGTTTAATTTGTAGATATCTTTACAGGGTCCAACGACCATGCAGATGAGAGATAGCCTTTAATTCCAATTCAATCAAAAACCCACCCTCATACATACATACATATATACTTATCCTCGCGACTTATTGAAATGTCTGGGGAGAAAAAAAAAAAAAAAAAATGTTGTTGGTCATGGGCCCCCCCTCTGCCTTGGGCCCCCCCACAACTGTCCCCTTTGTCCCCGCAGTCCGACGGCCCTGTGTACAGCTTATGTTGAAAGTATAGACCGTCGCGATCTCCATTGAAACGATGGCGCAGTGATTATACTTCAAAATGAGAGCTGGTAAATTGTGAAAAATGAATTAAACTGTACTCAGACAACGCGGTTATATGCTATAGACCCTCTAGTATCTGTGGTATAAAGGCTGGGACGAATTTCGAATTATAAATATGTACAATCCATAACGTTAGCTCTCTGGCTCATAGCTCAGCGGACTAGATTACCTCCCGTTGCCAAGTCGTAGCTACGACCATCCTATTTATGAGAAAAACTTTATATTTGGATTGTAAATTGCATGAAAATACAAATGAATGATCTTAATTAATTTTCTTTGACAAGTGACCAAGGTATAAGCGGGATAATGCCCTTCGATGGGTCAAAAACAGGTTTGATCGACCGTAATTAAAGGGGACTACTTTTTGAGGGAGATGAACTCAGAGTATTTAATAAGCATGCAATACAAATAAGAAAATGCTTAATTATAAAGTATTTGAATTGATTTATGTTGGCAAGCAAGATATAGAATAAATGGGATAATCAGTCTTATTAAAAGGGTTTGTGCAACCAACCGCACAACAAGACATGATTGCGACTCTTGTCGCTCTCGTCTCTTTCTGCCAACGACATGCGAGTAGAGCGGGGAGTGACGTAGAGTGATGTAGACTGATAATCCCTCTATACTGGCAACCATACATCATAATATTGATTACAGCAATATTATTAAATACATTGCTTATTTTTGGGTCCTGACGTAATGACACATGTCGGTCCATAGGCTAGACCAGTTGAGAACAATTGCATTAGGAGAACATGTTTAAAACCCTGAATGGTATAAAATTGCAATGTGTTATTCACATTAATGTTTAGTGTTAGGTTGGTTCTGAAAATAGGTTCAGACAAATTCATCAAAGTAGCCAGTTCCTCTTCAGCCAAGGACTTTAAAGCAGTTGGAGAGACGGCAAGTTTAGTACACCCACCCACACAAAAGCAGTTGCAGCTCTTAACATTCTGCATGGACTGTAATGCACATCAATTGGTGGGCGCGCCCGTTACGTCATGTGAATGATTTGATTGCATGTTTACCTTTGGTTAGGTTGATCTCCCTGATGGTGTAACCCTCTCGGAGTCTCACAGAGACCACGCTAATGAGGTGGGCGTGCACCTCCTTCTCCGTGTGCTTCTTTCTGCGCATCACCAGGGCTGGGTTCCCACTGGTGGACACCAGGTGCTCATTGAACAACTTATGCTGGCTCACTACGGAAAGGAAGAGATGCATTCCAATAAATACATGGTTCAGGGACATTTAGGGATGTATGCAACACATACAGTAGACCATCCAAATATTCAAGCTTGCGTTTTGGCAATGAATAGCAGTCTTCCGTGCTAATTGTGTTCAGCTTGACACCTTGTTATTCTGTCTATTAATATCAAATGGTTTGGATTGCTACACTCTCGTTGGGTGCCACCATTGTTTAGAAGTTCTGCAGACTGCGGCGCTCCTTGTTCCTCATGAACTGAAACTCTGTCCTACTAGCACAGATTTACATTTAAATATACATTCAGGGCATTTAGAAGACGCTTTCATCCAAAGCGACTTGCAATAACTACATTTGAAGATGAAGGAGAAACAATATATCGCTGTCGGAACGGATGTAAGGATGTTCATAGAGTCGAGTACAAAGCACCAACAATTGCTAGGTTAATCCATTCCCCGTACACAATAATATTAGCTAGGATAAGATGTTACACATCCAAGTACTAATTTTAAGTGCCAGGATGTACAACATACAATAAGTGTGTACATTAAGTGTCGGGACGTACAACATACAATAGGTAGGTGGGCTATACAGAGTCTAAGTGACCTCTGAACAAGTGAGTCTTGCGTCTTTAAGGAAGCTGGTGAGCGACTCTGTGGTCCGGACATCGGCAGAGACTCTCACTCTCTCTCTCTCTCTCTCTCTCTCTCTCTCTCTCTCTCTCTCTCTCTCTCTCTCTCTCTCTCTCTCTCTCTCTCTCTCTCTCTCTCTCTCTCTCTCTCTCTCTCTCTCTCTCTCTCTCTCTCTCTCTCTCTCTCTCTCTACTTCAGACATCATGAGCGTCACAATAAGTAGTCACAATAAGGCGTAAGAGTTATTTAGTGGTTAAAACTGTCTCCTCACAGGCCTTACCACAGAAGTACTCTGAGAACATGGACTCCGTTGTCTTTAGGAAGGAGTAGCTGAGGAGGGCCTTGTGATAGGAGTTCATCTCCAAGCTATCAACGTCTACTTCCGGACAGCTGGCTAGGTAGGAGCCGAAGCTAGCCAAGGATATAAACTTCATAAGTTCCACATTTGGGACATAACCAAAGCTGCAGTCGTAGGAGTATGTGCCGCCTACCTATTGATGCAAGGTGTAGAGCACATTGTTAGTTCATAGCATCCAGCAAAGCCATATCCTCCCATGCAACCAAATACAACAATTTGAAAAAAGTTATTAACGATTTTCAGCATTTTAATCGGCATTCTGTAGCTCACACTGACAATATTCTCTGTACCTGAACAAAAGAACAGGCAATGGTTCCACTGCGGAGCTGGTTCAAAAGAGTCTCGCACACTGCCACATCAGGCACGCTGGTCACTCCATCTGTGATGATGATTATACCTGAAAGGTAGATGGTGGCTCCATGATTATTGGAGGTCATCATGTATGTTGAACAAAAGATGAGCACAATCATTTGTGCGATTGTTCCTTTAGATTCAAGGATAGAATGGTTGGGAGTGAATTATATCTTCAATTTCCTCCCAGCATGCTGTAACCACGAGATAATCAAACATAGCTCAGTCTGATACATGTTTGACAGCCTAGCAACCAAAAACGAATGCTTGCACATAGTATGGACCAACATACCTGCACTTGAGTTGGGGGGCAGCAACTGAAGGGCCAGAATCCCCTGGCGAACCATACTGACCAGTCCGATGTCAGCCGGTACCATGGTAATACCCTGCTTCTGGTGGAACTGGCTGTCCAACTTGCAACCATCAAGTGATGAACTCAAAAGAGGCCGTTCAGACTATTGGGAGGAAAAAACATGGCATTCTTGCTTTACAAAATATATAACACTTTATAATGGTAAGATGTGAAAAGTTTGTCCACTCCTAATGTAGTAAAATGGCACTAAAACGCAAAAAGAATTCATCATTATATGAAATTGTTCTTATGTATAACATGACACGCCTACTCACTGATTTACCAAAGCAAGGAAACATTTAACCCTCTAGAAAAACTACCAAATATCAATAGCTTGATTTGCTGTGGTTATGGGAATATAGTTCATTATATTGTGTAATAAGGAATGCATTTAAATATCTGACCTGCTCATGCTGCTGCTGCAGAAACTCTGCAATGTTGTTCTCCACTGCTCTGAGCTGGTGGTACACCTTTTGCAGGAACTGCGTCAGATCTGTGCAATCAAGCTGGCAACATTGAACCAGTACCTGTATGACAAAGGATGCAGTGGAACAGTTGTTTAAAAGAAGAAGAAGAAAGTGAATGCATATTTGTGCTTGGTCTCAAATCCTGTGATACAAGCCAAAACGTACAAACACCAAGGTATTTTACCTTCTGCTGTGCCTCAAAATCTACAATTATTCATAATAATCATAAACAAAGAAGAATAAAAAGGACTCACCTGGTGGGAACTAAGTCCAATGATTGAGGAATAAGCCAGGATAGTGATGAAAACCTTTGGTTGGAAAACTTGACTGGTGCCAGGAACCCGGAAGGGTCGAGCAAGACCAGCGAGACATTTTGAAAGGGCATTGAAGACTTCATCAAATATCAGCTTTCCGGCACTGTCATCCTGTAGAGAACAAAGCAGAGGTTTATTTTCAATCCGCAAAAATCAAAGATTAATCTAAAGTAAAAAGTAGTCAAATAAATAATTTCCAAACAAATTCACTAAATTTGTTAACGTTATTTGTTGTTCTTATTTTTGACAGGTGGTATGATTTATGTATAAATATAAAAACAATTGAAAGTAGAATATGGCAATCAAAGCTTAAAATCCATATTGGCTAAGCCAGTTTTTACCACAATCCCAGTTGAAGGGCTGAGGTCCAGTTCAATGACAAAGCGGTATCGGCGGGCCAGGAACATGGCCCGGGTGGAAGGTATCAACATACAGGGTCGTGCTGTTGGAGGCTGGTCTGGCTGCCATCCTTTGGGCAAGACACTTAACAGGTCAAGCTCGTTCTCTGAGTGTAGCTGTAGAAGATGTTCTAGTGTTAGTAAAAGATTGACACTTTATGAAAAACTAAACAAAAGTCCAGACTTTGCGCATATTGTCTGTTGAGGACTTATATTCGCAATCGGTAGTTGGGGAGATCTAACATTGAAAGAAAGAGCATTGTTTGTGCATTTGATAAAAAATATATAAAAAGTCGGTCTTTATGCGAACAAGTGTTTGGTAAGATAATTTGCACTTTCCTGTAGATTTAAAATGAGCTCTGATTGTTATAGTTTCATATGTCAGTTCACAAACTGAATCAACACCAAGCCCTACAATTCGGCAAATGGAATACAGAAATACAGCTCAACACAGAAAAAGAGGTAAACAATGCATCCTGATGAGCTAGGTTTATTATATTATAGAAAAACTTGCTGCTGAATGTTATGAAATTGTAGTTCAAGATTGCATTGCGATGTTTAAAGTATTGTGATACTAAAATCAGGAGAAAAAAAAACACCAGGTAACATGCAGGAATCGACATTGCACTGTCAAGCTATGTAAATGTTTAAGAAAATTGAGAACATTCGTTCCACTGCTAAAGACAGAATTAAACTGGATCATGCAACAAGACAAAGACAAAGCCTCAAAGCCACAAGTAAATGCAACAAAATCCAATACAGCAAATGGATTAAATGAATCCGCAATCACATTGACATGTTGTGGGACTCTAAGACTGCTGCAGATATCAGTTTATTTTGCAAGGGCTTAATAGTGGAAACCGCTTATAAAATGTTTGTCAATTTAGGGAGGATTAACCTTATTTCATGGCTCTTTGAGAACCACAATTTTTTTATCAGGTCCAAATAAATAACATTCCACAATCGAAAAATAAAGCTTAGTTTTTTGGGGAATGATCACAAACTGAATATTACAAACATTTTCACAGAGCTGACTGTGGATCAATGAATCAACACTCAGTAATTACTTTAATATTAGAGGGAACACATTTGGAAACAAAACAAAATCATAAAACACTGTCAGGTCTAACCCACCAGTTCAGAGTTTGAGGTCGGCCTGATGACTTGGTTTAGTTTGCCAAGAAACCAGGCAAGGCGGACATTCCTGGATATTCGGTACTCCTCCTTCATCAGAAGGTAT
The DNA here is from genome assembly GCF_026213295.1 of Gadus chalcogrammus. Taxonomy (NCBI): domain Eukaryota; kingdom Metazoa; phylum Chordata; class Actinopteri; order Gadiformes; family Gadidae; genus Gadus; species Gadus chalcogrammus. The sequence continues at coordinate 21,335,115 of NC_079423.1, read as the reverse complement.
ATTTGGTCTGCTTCTTCAATCTTCAAATTTAGTAAAGTTCAAAGACATGTTTAATTTACATTGCATACATTACTGATAGCCTTAACATATGAATGTTTTTGAACACGTAAAAGACCAGAAAATGTAAACTCTAGCACAAAAATGTCCCTAAATACTCAGGGGCCATTAAGTCGGTTGTTATTATGGCTATTAAGCATTTGATGGTGTTGTTGAGGTCCATCAGCTGCAAGTCTAAGGCAAGTTATTTGTAGTTTCGTAAAGAGATGGTAAATTACACGAGTAATAAAGTGTTTAAATGTGTTGACTAGTAACTCATTTGAGGAAAGGTATTGCTTAATTATTTTTCATGTTCAAGAACTTCCTCTGTTCTAACGTAACGTTTATAGACAAATGTCTGTACCAATTTTAATTCATGAAAAAAACACATTCAGACGGTGCCAGGGGTTGAGTAGCTGTCAGTAGCACAAACGTTACTCGTATTTAGACAATTACTAGTTTGTAATGAAGATACCTCATTGTCCTGTCTTTCCGCCATCCCGTGTGTAGCATAACTTGCAGATGAACCAGGGCCTTCTGTTCTGTTTTGGTTTTCGTTTACTTTGTTTGTTTTAATCTTTTTGCGTCGCAGTCTTTTGTACGCTTGTTTATTTCGTTGAGCTGCACTTGACCTGGAAGTATCTGATATTGATTAGGGAGCGATTTATACTAAAAGGACGACCAGGCGGTTTACTTGACTCCACTGTGGATATGTTTACATTAAGTCATAAATTCAAAAGTACATCAAATTAAAAATGTTATGAGTAAAACATCGTAACGTCAAGGTAGAAAAATGCACCCAAAGAAGTTTCTGCACGGACAGGTTGGACGCTGCAACGATGACAATACTTCCTGTACGCACGGTGACTTCCGGTTCCACTCTACAGTGACGGCAAAGAAGAAGCATAGCAATACATTTAAAACTGCTTTTATGCCTCATCAATTGTACATTACCGTACTCCGAAAAAATTGTAAATTAAGTCAACAAAAAAATATTTTCATATGCTAATAACAAAAATTGATGAGTCTATATTGTATGTTATGATTACGAAATGACTGATGTATTAGTATTATTATGACGTTTTGCTCCGTTCATTTTCTGACCAAACTCATCTTCTTGTCCATCTACTCCTTGCCTCTGTGCCACCTGTTCCACATAGTCAACTAAACTTATACAATACATATGAAATGGCTTTGTATTTAGGTTTTTAGAGGCAATTTACGACTAGATCTTGGTTGGACGTTGATGCAATTAGTTTAATTTTCTAGGTTTCAGTCCGTTATTGTCAAATGTTAGATATGGTATGGCAGTCAACATCTAAAAAAATCCATCGCTAATTTCACACTAACCCTGTCCTCATTGCGGTGAGGCTTAAAATACTACATGTGGCAAGGCATGTTGAAATGCACAACATAATATTATAAATAGTTTTAACATATTAATGGTTATATTGTTCAACTGTATTTGCTATAGTAGAAACATTAAAAGTACAAATACAAGTATTTTATCGAATCATTTTATTAGTCAACACCTTAGTAAAAGATGCATACATATTATTTCTTTAAAGCATGAAATCAATGAGGTTATACAATTATAAACAGTATTCTATTGCAGACTATTTAGTCAAGAAACACTATTTGCCGGCTTCTTGTTCCACATATGCCAAATAATCATTCAATATATTGAGAAAGAGGGAGCACATAACTGCAAATTCCAAACATAAAATATCAGATTAACTGCTACCAAGTAAGCGCAGAACCAGCTCCTCATCTTCAGCCAAGGAGAGCCCTGTATCGAGAGGCTGGTGATGCAGCGTTCTCTTCCTTTTGCTTGCTGGGGACACGTCGCTGTCGTCACTGCTGCTTTCCCCACTCATATCTCGAGCGATCAGAGATGTGTTGGTGCTAAGCTCCCAGGTTGTCTGAGGTTTATCTGGATCTGGCAGTGTACTGGGGTCAAACTCCTCACCCCTGTGTTCCAGATACGCCACCGTTTCCTCCTCCTCCTCCTCCTCCTCGTCAGACTTATCCGTTGCGCGTTTGCTGGCCTCTCTCCTGGCATCCTTAGCCTTTAGCCGTTTCTCCCTCTTTTTCTCTTTGATTTTGCGGTTGTATTCCTGCTTGTCAAACTCTTGGTCCTCCCGCTGAAGTCTCTCCCGAGCCTTTTCTACATTGATACCCGAGAACTCCTCCTCCAGCTCTTCATTTGCAGCCTGCACTGCAGACTTCTGGACAAGCGGCCACTGCTGCACCGTGTCCCCTTCCTCAGAGAAAGTGATCTTGGTGTTGACTTGGAACTTTCTCTTTAGGATCTTCTTAGCCTCCGACAATGTTGTCACTTTTTTACCCTTGGGAAGGTCAAGGTATTCATCATCATCCAATTGGTCTTCAGACAAACTGAAGACATCTCTCCTCTTGACTGTCAGCAAGTCTACCTCCCGGAGATCATCGTCATCATCATCGTTACAGGCTGCACCGAGAAACACTGCAGGGCTGGAATCCTTCTCATCCTCCTCTGTTTCTGATGTCTTCCTTTCTTTACCAGAAACCTCTCCTCTCAGTTTTGCCTTGAATTGTGTGAGTTCGGCATCTTCAGGCTGCTCATGTTCCGCCTGGCCCTTCAGTTGCTTTTTTTGTACTTGGGCCTTATTTAAAAATCGCACCCTCGGAGCCACTGCAAGGCCGAGTGAAAGAGCGAACTCGTGCATTTTCAGCTGGAATACATCAAAGACATTCTTGTTCTTCATGAGGTATACAGAGCGTAGGTAGGAGACAAAACACCTCTGTGCCCGCTCCTTTTGATCCATCTCCTGGGCGAGGAAGGCCTCCAACTTCAGCTGGACATTTTGAAGTTTTTCTGGATTCACCTGCATAAACCAATGAGAACACAATTATTGGCCTGAATATAACCTAACCTGCCATGTATCTTACCAGTCAGACCTGCTAATCAATGCATGAGATGAATGTGTCCCGAGTACCTTCCTTGAACATTCAACTTTATCTGAACTTACTTGAATCTTGTTGATTGGAACCTTCTTGTCCTGGAGCTGAGTGATCATGCCCTCTTCTTCTGACGGCAGGAGCACCAACAGAGCTTCGCCTCCCTCTTTATACCTGGCGGTACGGCCAACTCGATGGATATAGGTGTCGGCATCCTCTGGACAGTCAAACTGTAGCACCCAGTTGACAGAAGGGAAATCTAGCCCCCTGGCAGCAATATCCGTAGCAAATAGTACAGCACTTTTCTTCCCAACAAAGTCTTTGTAGACCTCCATTCTCTTCATCTGCTGCTGCTTGCCATGAAGGGCCAGGATCGGCATGCCTGGACGCAATCGACAGAACGCGCGGAACAAATATTGCACCTCCTTGCAGCATGCAAAGAAAACGATGACTTTCTTTTGCAGGTGGCTCCGGATGAAGGAAAATAACATGTTTACCTTCTGGTGGAGCTCACACACCACAAAGCTTTGCTCCAGGGTGGCAGGAGTGCTGAACATGGCCTTCTCGTGCACCCACACATACTCTGGGTCTTTTAGGCTGAGACGAGCCAGGTCTTTGACAGATTTGGTTTGCGTGGCTGAGAACAGCAGTGTCTGACGTGTTTTAGGAAGATTCTCGATTATTGCGTTAAGAGTGTCTGCAAAGCCCATGTCAAGGATACGATCAGCTTCATCCAGAACAAGAACATGTAGGTCAGAGACGTGGAAGGTTGCTGTCTCGTCCATGTGTTGCAGCAGCCGCCCAGGGGTGCAGATGACAATATTCGTTCGATGGATTCTTTCAGATTCAGTTTTAAGATCCTTGCCTCCAATTATGAGTCCTGCGGAGAACTCGTGGTTTTTACCAATCTTGCGTAGCACCTCAAATGTCTGGTAGGCGAGCTCTCTGGTTGGAGAGATGATTAGCGCACCCAGCCCATCCATGGCAGTCCACTGATGTCGGTATAAAGACTCCAACACAGGTATTAAAAAGGCCAAAGTCTTACCAGACCCGGTCTTTGCGGCCCCAAGAACATCTTTCCCTTGTAAAGCAAACCCTATGGTCTGCCTCTGTATTTCAGTGGGTTGCCGATACTGCCCCGCAAGTAAACCTCTGAGAGTTTTCTTTGAAATTGGGAAATCTGAAAACTTAATAGCGTCCTTTGCGTTTATCTGGTCATACTTGCCGACAAGTTTCTCTATCTGTTCCCTCTCCACTTGCCACTCCGGTTTCTTTCTTTGATTTCTCTCCTTCTTTACTCGCATTTTCGTCTTGTGGTACTTTTTCTTCCATTTTTCGAAGTTGATCACTGGGTCATCCGCATGATTTATCTTGAGAACATTTACTTTGCCTAATGTAGCAAACTCTTCTTCTTTTCCCATTTTTACACGACAACAGAAATATGCTTTCACAACGTGGAAAACTCAGATCTCTGTCGCATGCTGTATGACGTTTCTGAAAACGCGACGCAGTTATTTTTTTTCAACCACCTTTATTAGTCGATTTACTTCCACATACAGTGATTCATAAGTTCCTAACAACGACATATAGATGCAGGTTCATTTCAAATAAAATACCTAATTATTAAGTTATATTATATGCCCAACCCCGCATATCTACTTGCAATAACAAAATAATGACAATAACTGACTAATAATAAAAATATGCACAACATACAAAAAAAGTTGCACAGTTCTGAATATTAATTCTGTATTTATTCACGCTAATACATGTGAAGTATTTTCTGTTCATTGTTGGAATAGTAGAAGAAGTTGATTGCGGAACGAAAACGCTGCAGTGTGTTTTTATCCGATCATAAAAACGCTGCACAGTGGCTGTCATGTGACTGATCATCTTTAGGAAAAGTAATTTCCCTTTGCCGTCTGGTAGGCTGTTTGATAAAGACTATTTGAGTCACATAGAGAGAACATTTAATCAATAAATAGTGAAAATGTTACTAGTTTTGTCAGAGGAATATAAAGAACATCTGGCTTTCCTGCCTCAGGTGGATCCTGCAGGTAACGTTTTATCCAACGCCCACCTCAGGGAAATACTCTGGTCGATCGTAATGTCATTATTTTGGGCTTTTTCCCAAAAAGTATACTTAATCAACGGGACAAGATAGTTCATTGTATACAGCGGTATACAGCCCTCAATCAGTTTTCGTGCATATTTCGTATTGGTTTTGCATCACGATTCATCTCAGATTTGTCTCCGTAGTGGTGTTTGAGTTCGGGCGGATAGCAGTGGAGTTTTTGAAGAGAGGAATAAACTCAAAAGTCTACGACGGAGCAGCAAGTAAGTTGCTTTTATTTTTAACCACTACTCTGGACAAATTTCATTTGTCAGACCCCACAAGACGCAAAAGGCAGTTGTGCAAACTATATTACTGAACTATATTCAACTGTGACTTGATTAATGCCAAGATTGCCACCAAAACGCATGACTTAACTTAACCTTCATTCAGAACAGTAAAGATGATATTTGGAAAGCCTGTTTCCTTTTATTTTGTTTTATTTGACAAGCTTAACCATCCTCCAACCTTAAGACTCTTAACACTTGTTTTCCTTTTATAAATGTCCGCTGCCTCTTCACATAACACCAAATATTGATCCCCCAACAAGCTTGCTTGCTGCTGTAGATTTTTTAAATGTGTATGGAAAACATTAATAAAGCAAATATGGATCACATTGAATAGTATCACAGTAGTATGTATTTTATTTTTAACCTAATATTGCATTATATTACAGTTGTTAACAACCATGAGTGTTTTCTTTTTAAGGAAAGCTTGGTTTTCCTATCACAACCGTGCAGCATGGAGTAGAAGGCCTAATGTTTCTGTTGACTGAAAGTTCTAAACTTATGGTGCGTCTAACTCAAACATTGGTACTTATTTAATCTTTTGTGGATGTAAGTAATTCTAACCAAACGTGTGTGTGTGTGTGTGTGTGTGTGTGTGTGTGTGTGTGTGTGTGTGTGTGTGTGTGTGTGTGTGTGTGTGTGTGTGTGTGTGTGTGTGTGTGTGCACCCATGCACTCACAGATTACAGATATTGATTTCAAGGACTCTGTGATGGTTTTGGGTTTCAGTACAGAGCTAAACGAAATCCTTTTACAGGTGAGTTTCCTTTCTGTCATGGCATGTCGAATATTGTACACAATCTCTTCCATCCCATTAGACATCCTATGATAAATAAAAACGTTTTATTAGAGCTATTAAGTCTATAACTAAGCAAAAGTGCACATAATTAAAATAGTTAGGCTAGATGACACAATTTATAATGTTTATTATATTGTAATATTTATTTGTTCATTCAAATTGTTCAATACTTTTCGAATGTCTGTTAGATACCACCTCAGACACGGACATCGGTTGTCATGTCAACATTAAGACAAGATAATGTGGGGTTAGGATAGTGTAGTGGCTAGCTAGGGTATCGACTGCCAGCCGAAAGGTTGCGGATTAGATCCCGAATGTCTACAGCCTAGCTGTCGTAGGCATTCTTGAGCCAAAAAACCTAACCCCCATATGCTCAATAATGATATATCTGAATTCATTGTAAGTCACTTCTGCTGAATAATGATAATGCTGCAAATAGTAAGAGTATATCAACTCAGATGTCAAGATGGGTAGACAGATGGTTCGCACATTGACGTTTTTTTTCGTGGCATGCATGCGGCTTACATACAAATACTAAAATATCCATCTTTTTGTTTCATATTTGATTGTAATGATTAAATAACAGGCTTGAATATCAACGCCTGAAGGGGAAGTGGCTTGAATGTGAACAAATAAAAACAATATCTTAGCTTTCTTCAGTTTTTCTCATTCCATATAACAATGTAACACTAAAGCATAATCGATTCTCTGTTTTCAGCTCTATGTGGAGAACCAGACTACGATCCGCAGCACACTCACTCAGCTGGCGCCAAGTCTGCCTTCTTACCATAACTTAGAATGGAGGCTGGATGTACAGGTTGGTACAACATCTATGAATGCAACTCAGCCTCAATCTGTATGCTTGCAAAATAAAAGGTAAAAGCACAAAAACCTCAAGGTCAGGAAATTCTTTGCATAAATTGTTAGAAAAAAAGAATTCACCATGATATCTACTACTTGTATCAGCTGGGGAGCCGCTCCATGCGCCATCAGGTTGTTCCCGTGGTAACGATGCTGTTAAACCTGACAATGGGAACCAGTGAGAACAGGAGGTGCTGTTTACAGACCAACCCCTCAACACTCCTTCACCTAATCGCAGTGCTGGAAGCTGCACTGGCTTCAATGAAAAACAACCATGCACGCCGCATCCTGCGCAACATTAAATGAATACCTCGATTTTTTTTGTTTTTTCTACAACCTTATGATCATTTCTATTGCTAGACTGAAACACACTGTTCTTTATAGCACACAACTCTATTTTGAAACAAGAACGTTGTTGCTTTTGATACTGCATTAATTTGTGTATTGTTATTAAACATATATTGCCGCTTTGTTTTTTACATATTGTAATCAGCTCATCAAGATTCATGTTATGTAATCTGCATTGTGCCACTTAGAATTTATTATTGAACTGTGTTTATTGCCCATGTTAACCAATTGTATTTTTATGCACATAATCTATAATATTAATAAATAAATTATTAAGACCCCTTGAGATAAGGAGAAAATCAAATGCTTGGTGTAGTTCTCCCATCATCAAATAACAGGCCCTTTCATTGTATTGTGAAAATATAAGAACTGTCATGTTAGTGGTAGTGTGAGTGTGTATGGATGCTCAGAGCCTAAAGATTTGCCGTCATTGAAGTAAAAAAGAATTCTAACAGACAATTCAGAAGGAGAATGTCCAGTTGTCCATTTTGCAACCAGACAACTAAGAATAAATCTACCTGCTGTGACTTAAATGGAAGATGTTATGATTGTTACATTACACTTGCTTTATGCATACTAGCTAACCAAGTTGCATATAGATTTAAAAAAAAAAAACTAATACCTTTTATTGAAGTCTGCTTGTTACTTATTTGATCTCTGTCCTCCCTACACATGTCTGCTGTGTGAGTATCTAATGTTTTCTTAGAAGAGACAAAGATGGAACATGAGTTCATTAGTTCTGTTGGAATATCTTTAAGTTGTCTTATGGCCATGAAAGCAACAGATGATTGGCCAAGGGAGGTCTAGAATTGCAGAAGTCTGTTAATTTATGTTTAAGTCGTGTTGATATCAGAATCAGGTTAAAAAAATTGTTTGCATAGTGCTGTGAAACATATTTGCCCCCTTCTTAATTTCCTATATTTTGCACATTTGTCAAAGTTTTAAGTCGTATTTATTTAAAGCAAAAGTGTGTGTGTGTGTGTGTGTGTGTGTGTGTGTGTGTGTGTGTGTGTGTGTGTGTGTGTGTGTGTGTGTGTGTGTGTGTGTGTGTGTGTGTGTGTGTGTGTGTGTGTGTGTGTGTGTGTGTGTGTGTGTGTGCGTGCGTGCGTGCGTGCGTGCGTGCGTGCGTGCGTGCGTGCGTGCGTGCGTGTCAAATCAGAAGTCAACCGTGGTAAAAGTGTGAAGGATTTTGGCTGCTGTTTTACAATATGAATGAATAATTATGTTCTCTTACCAGAACATTCTGCACAAGAATGTCTTGCTCAGTCAGTTATCCAGCAAAACTATATATCCCAAATAAAATAATAATTCCTGAGAAGAGCTCTGATGAGGCAATTTGTCCGATTTTCAGCAGTATTTCTTCAAGGCATTCAGTTGATTCATTCAAACTTTGATGGTGCCCTTGCTGTGTAGGCTCTCCCCAATGCCACTCCCTAGCCATGCCCATTGTTTCTCCTCCATTTTATCCCTATTACCCACTGGTAAGCTAAGCATATAGAACTGACAGCATATATATTGAATGGACTTCATGCTGTCAGTTCTACATCGTTCTGTCAAAATAATTGATAACTGACCTTTATAATTGTTATTCTGTTTCCAACTCAACATCTAGAATTGTTTGCACGCGTGTTAATTGTTTGTGTGTTAACTAACATCTTGCCACCAGCTCTGTTTGAAAGATGTAAGTGTGAAAGTTGATATCTGCAGAGATCAGTGGCACATTATACTTTTCAATAATCTTAAATAGTTGATACGCTTTTCAGTGGAGCAGTGATTGGGAAGTTGGATAACTCTCTTTTATCAAATCATTATCAGATAACATAAGACCATGAGTTTGTTCACATCTAGACTTTTGTATTATACCATACCCTGTAATATTCAATCAATAGGCAACTAGGGTGTACAACATAGTAGCCTACAATTACCAAGTGAATAGGGGGGTCTAGGGGTTCTGCCCTGGAAACTGAGGGCAACCTCCCCGAAACAATTTTAACAACCTTTTAGACAGATTGAACTGAAGCCTACATTCGTAATAAACTCAAGCATATTCTTTTGGCAAAATACAACAAGTGAAGGAGCGCCATTCCCTGTCATACAACCAGTACACCGGTGCAGCCTTGTCTAACTTGAATAAACTAACTCCAAGCCCTCCCCTGTTGAATATTCATGAGCACCGCCCGAGCGTCCGGTCCCAGCAAATTCCCCAGTTACCAACGTTGAGTTGGGACGTCGACCTACAAGGGGAGAAAAACAAGCAAAACTTGTTGTGAACCGTGGAAACTATCGCTATTATTATACTATTGGAACTTTTCTAGCACCGGGATCGTCTTTCTAATCGTTCAAAGTTATTTCGGTCGGTTGAACAAAAAAAAAGTTTTTTCCCAAACTGGAGTGTCGGTAGAGAACTCGGGGAGGGTACTGTTGACAAGACTGGAGGCCGCAATCTGTACTCTTTTGTCGTCATCGAGGGGACAGTTTATTGTCCAGGCATTCCGACATTATACTCGTTTCCTCGTCCCTTTCTTCAACTATTTTAGAGCGATATGAACTCCAACCAGCACCAGCTCATGCCGGCA
>NC_079423.1:21257786-21325056 GCF_026213295.1 Gadus chalcogrammus | reverse complement strand
AAATGGGGAGTGGCTAATATGCAGTCTAAATCTAGGTGGTTTCTACTATTGTTTTCCCATCCCAGATCAGTGTTTCCCAGGCTGACGTCCAACCCATTTGGAAATACACTTAATGTAAACACGGCAAGCAAATTGTCAAGCTATTTAGTGTCAACTCATTGTTGTTTGGCCTCTAGACATTATCTGACACGTGAGCTGTCCTATAAGGGCTATCACAGATGGTCTAGAGAGAAATTGCAGGCCTGTTGGCAGGTGTTATTGACACTAAGTAGTGGCTGAGTGTGACAGGACTCCTTGTACCCGAACAACACAGTGCACATAATGTTAACGGATGTTCCACACAATAGTTTGCAATTAGTAGTTAATAAGTTAATCGAGCCTTTTAGTACCAGCATTTCTCCCTGTGAGCTATTTTTGGCCAATATTTAGTCTATTTTTCAAATCATCTCTTCGTTTGGGGGTACCATCGTGGCTCTGCACTTCCTTTTTTTAAAGGAGAAAATGTAGCCCAAAATGAACTTTTGTAGAAAAACATAAGGCTGCATAACATCCATTTTTTCTGTGATATGTGGGAATGTGTAATGAACGCCAATAGATTTAGGAGGGGAGAGGCCCTCTTCACAAGGCCTAGACCCCCCCCCCCCCCCCCCCCCCGAAACAATCACCATGTCCCCTGTCCTGAAAATGAATTACACAGAGTAGAAAGAGATAGTTTAATCTTTCAGTTATAGCAACGTTGTTTTTTTATTTATTTGCTATGCCTTATACAAAGGAACAAAGGAAAATCAAATACATTTCCTGGATGCGCTGGATGTTCTAAATCTCCCAGGGGGTCTCTTTCCTTAGAGCTCATTAAGAATATGCACCTGTCCCTTATATATGTGAAGCTATTAATAATTACTTGGGAATAAGGGGTCGGATTAGTTGTGAATGTGGCGATGGCTCCAAGATACTGCCAAGATTTAATATAGTTATATATTTATATGCTACAAAATATTTAAACAAGTCATTCGTAATTTGCTGTGTCAATGGGGGTGAGGAAAAGGAGCAAGGGATGTGCTGGTTTATAGGACAATGGTTGAAGACCAGCTCTGGGAACAACATTTATTTTGCAATAAGTGTGATGGTCACCGTAAATGGTGACCATTGGTCAACAATACGTTAATGTGGCTTAACAAGGTAATGTGTGGCCCTGGGACGGGTTTTTGGGGGGGGGGGGGGGGGTCTCAGACGTAGAACAACCGTACCCTCAATGTGCTGACGTGGAGGTCGTCATCGTAGAACTTGGTCTCAATAATCACGTTCCCACTGCGAGAGAGACATATTTAGAGAACCGGATCAAATGTCACCATAGCAATGAAGGTATACAGTACTTATAAGAGATAATCAACAACAAAGAATTACGGACTTTATTCTAAAATGTACAAAAACAACAAGCTTTACAATAAAAAAGTCTTATAGCAGCCAATATGATGGCTGCCTTAGCGTTATCCTAATGTCAAGATAGTCGGTATCTGAGACTTACGTGAGTACATGAGCTGGCACCATCTGGGACTCCGGATCCGGAGCCGCTTCAATCAGAGACTGCCATGTGTTGGTTGAGTTGGGAATAACGAAGCCAAACTCAAAGAACCATTCTGGTGGGAGGAGAGGAATCATACATCAGGGATGTCAAAGGGAACAGAGAACCTAAACCAGTATGATTGTTGTTGATGTTATTAGGATAGTTAATTAATCCAACTCGTCAGAATATGTATAACATCATAATTGCAAACCGGGACTCATGCAATTTAACATGGTTGAAAGGATAAATATTTCTGCTATTGTCAGGTCAATATTATTTGGGATTCTTGATCAGGTGCAAAGAAAATATGTACGCAAAAGGAGCTGATGAATGCATGCTTATGCATACATATTGGTATATTAACAGTGGAATCTTCTTTTATACATTTGATATTAAGGAAAAACAAACAAATCTACAAAAGGTCAACTGTCAAGACTTTGGAAGAGCAGTACGGTTTATCTACTGTCCCTGTGAAATCACCACCAAGAGACACTGAGGCTGGAGATTACAGGCTGTTTACATTACTTATGTTACTGTCCCACATTATGCCTGTTAGATTTACCTTCTAGACATTGTCCTTTAAAAAATAACTTTTGCTCCAAGCTGAAGTTCTCCAATTTCTCCGAGGAGGAAAAATTCAGTTATATATATATATATATATATCACTAAAATAATGCAGGAATTCAGTGATTAAAAAAAGAGACTAGACGTTATTACATTCATCATACTTCAATATTTGGAAATATACATTTTGGCATTGGTTGAATTCAGAATGTTTCTCCCCGATGATGCAACATGCAAACATCTATAATATTCTAATTGTGAGGACAAATAAGAGGGAATTTGATGCTACAGTAAGCTTTTCTAGTGCTCCTGAACGTTGCTGGTTGTGTTTGGCGATGGATTCAGCATCTAGGTCTAGAAGTGAGTCTGGAGGGTGGACCAAGATCAACTTCATCAACTAGACATGGCTCTAATCTGGCAGGCATCTGGGCCTTTAATGAATTTAGGAAGATAGTTTGGATCATTTTGCATGGACTGAGGCCTTATATCGTTCTGCACAAAGTAAAAAAAAAAGTATATTTATCATTTTTATACAAACTTGAATTTGAATGTGTGATTGACACTTGTCTAATATCCTACCAGGGTATAATACAATCTCATCTGTCATTGTTGTATATCTTTTTTTAATTGGTTTCCTATTAATTAGAAAATCACCTTTTTTTTTTACCTTTTTACCTTTTTACCCATTGCATGATGTAGGCCTTTCAGATGGTTTCTAGGAGGAATATACTCTTGTGTAATGTCAGCAAGGACTGTTTTTGTTGCTTTGGTCAGTTTATTTGTCGGACTTAGCAACAATAACTACAAGGGGAGGGACATGGTGATGTTTGTCTTTGCTTTCTGAAAAAAAACAAAAAAATTGAATTACTCACATGGATGGATTCTCGGAATGGAGTTCCCACTCACAATAAAAAAAGACATAAGACATAAGACACGACAAGACACGAGACAGTGTAGTTTGAATGGAAGATATAGACCCTGGATGTATAACTACAGTATAATAACACCGTCATGGTTTACTGCTGTGTCACTGTAATTTTCTTGCTCTTGTACTTGTTTGTTTCCTTTTGTTTCCTTTTTATTCCATAACTGTCTGTCAGGAATTGGATGAATCTCCGGGACGCAGAGACGGGCAAGGTGCTTTGGCAGGGAACAGACGACCTTTCTCTACCAGGAGTAGAACATGAAGGTACACTGATTCACGCAATGATACTTATGCAATATGTGATCGGACAATTAGAGAACCGTTAAGCTTGGAGTCAAATAACCTAACAACGATACTATTCTGCCCCCTATAAATCGTTAATGTTTTCTTAGTGATTTGAGAAATTATTGTAGGATAGAAGATTTAGCTAAATGTTCCCTGAACACCTGGCACCTTGGCACTCTCTTCTTTTGTGGCTGGGAAGAGACCAAAGCTAATTGCTGTTTACATGCAGTGCTGACTCCCCTGACCATTCTTCGGCTTGCACACAGCTCCTTAGCTACCTCAAGAATGAGCATCCCTCTGGAGATTGCGTTGCATTGTTTGGACAGATCCTCCGCATTCACTGCTAACAGGTATAACAGTGCTGGTAACACAGAAATGGGCCCGCAGGATGCACCCCTATATGGAAGGCAGGCCATTTATGCACTCCACCAAAGGGTCAAGCTTTTACCTCCCCAGGGCGAACATAATTCTGTTCTTGTGCATAATGTCATAATTTATTATACATTATACAAAAATTATTACATTATCAAGGTAATCTGGCTGGTTGTTGGGTGTTCTGGATGGTTGCTAGGGATGTTTGGGGTGGTTACTAGGGCCTTGCTTGGGGGTTCTGGTTGGTTGCTTGGGATTGAGTTATTCCACTGTACGATTACTTTTTGATTCACTTATGTTTAAATGATTATAACACTAAGACAAATATAATTTACTTTCTTGGTAATGTTATTATGTAATGTAATTGAATGTTACTTGTGTTCAGCGTTACATGGGGAAAAATTCATAACTTTATCTGCTAAGCATTTTACATTCAACTGAAAAGTATGAGATTATTGGTTTTCATTACATTGTGTATCGTTATTACGTTAACGGTTCTTACAACTCCAAATTCATTTTAATACAATGTAGAGTCGATCCACTGTTGTGGTTATATCTATCTACAAGTAAAATACACACAATTAACTTTTCACAACTTTCTTCTTTTTGCCAGAGGTATCTTGCATTTAATTGAGTGATTTATGAAACTACAAAAAAAAAGATTTTATAATTTTAATCTACCCATTTTTATTTTCAGTTTTTTGTAGGCCTACTTTGATGATGTTGTATGTGCTTGTTTGAAAAATGGTTTTCGCACTGAAATGTGCTGAAGATTTCTTTTTTCTCTCCTTCTCTAGCTCGTGTTCCAAAGAAGATTCTCAAGTGTAAAGCGGTATCAAGGGAACTGAATTTTTCCTCCTCTGAGAAATTGGAGAAGTTCAGGTTGGAGCAAAAGGTCTTTTTTAAAGGACAATGTCTAGAAGGTAAACCTCAACAGGCATAATATGGGACAGTAACATAAGTAATGTAAAAAGCCTGTAATCTCCAGCCTCAGTGTCTCATGGTGGTGATTCCACAGGGACAGTAGATAAACCGTACTGCTCTTCCAAAGTCTTGACAGTTGAACTTTTGTAGATTTGTTTGTTTTAACTTAATATCAAATGTATAAAAAAAATGACATCAGCTCCTTTTGCGTACATATGTTCTTTGCACCTGATCAAGAATCCCAAATAATATTGACCTGACAATAGCAGAAATATTTATTCTTTCAAACATGTTAAATTGCATGAGTCCCGGTTTGCAATTATAATGTTGTACATATTCTTACGAGTTGGATTAATTAACTATCCTAATGACATCAACAACAATCATACTGGTTTAGGTTCTCTGTTCCCTTTGACATCCCTGATGTTTGATTTCTCTCCTCCCACCAGAATGGTTCTTTGAGTTTGGCTTCGTCATTCCCAACTCAACCAACACGTGGCAGTCTCTGATTGAAGCGGCTCCGGAGTCCCAGATGATGCCAGCTCATGTACTCACGTGAGTCTCAGATACCGACTATCTTGACATTAGGATAACGCTAAGGCAGCCATCGTATTGGCTGCTATAAGACTCAAAGCAAACAATTTTATTGTAAAGCTTGTTGTTTTTGTACATTTTGTAGCATGATTTCTATAAAAAAGTATTTTAGATAAAGCCCTTAATTTTTTGTTGTTGATTATCTCTTATTAGTACTGTATACCTTTATTGCTACAGTGACATTTTAACCGTTTCTCTAAATATTTTTCTCTCGCAGTGGGAATGTGATTATTGAGACCAAGTTCTACGATGACGACCTCCACGTCAGCACATCAAGGGTACGGTTGTTCTACGTCTGAGACCCCCCCCCCCCCAAACCTGTCCCAGGGCCACACATTACCTTGTTAAGCCACAATTAACATAAGTAAATAAATGTTTTGTTGACCAATGGTCACCATTTACGGTGACCATCACACTTATTGCAAAATAAATGTTGTTCCCAGAGCTGGTCTTCAACCATTGTCCTATAAACCAGCACATCCCTTGCTCCTTTTCCTCACCCCCATTGACACAGCAAGTGATGAGGAGTAAATAAAGGATGATTGTGAGAATGTGTTTTTATTTTTTTTCCTGACCAGTCCTGTAAATATGCTGACTTTTAGAATTTTTAGAAAATCAGTGCAAGTCCTAGTTTGTACAGAAGATCCAGACTTAACATTTTTTCACTGCTGCACTGATCTTGTTATCTTGATGTCATCTTGTGTGTAAAAATGGTGTTGCATTCCAGAAGGGTGGCTCCCAGTTCCCTATAGTGCTGCGTTAGGTTAAATGATAGAACATTTAGGTTGAAACACAGTCCATGTTACCTGTCCAGACTTTCACATGTTTCACTATTAAAACCTGTCTTTGCTATATTGTGCATTTTTTTGGGGGGGCAGTTGACAAATCCTTGAGTTGTTTTGTCATTTAGTGAGTGGATTGTCTATTTAGGAAACATCTGGTCAGTAACATGTGAAAGAGCTTCTTGAAAGCCTTCCCAGTGTGTCTCTGCTGCTGTTTTAACCAGGCTACTATCCTTCGCAAAGCTCCACTCCACATTCATTTGTTTTCTTTGCTGACTAAGATCTGTATTATAGGATTTTGTGTTTCAGATGTTATAACGGAGATTGAAGAATAAATTTGTTGATTGTTTAATAACTGCTGATTCGTGTGATGTGTCGCAAGATGTTTTATAGAATAGGATTTGGTGCAAGGTAGGAGAGGAATGGTGGTTCCATGCAATTTTAGTTTGTGAACTATCGCTCTGTTATCGTATTTAACCCTAATACTTCCCTCTACAATCTTGCACAGAGTAGCACCTGCAAGACCTATTATGCTTATTCTCCCTCAGCCCCTCTGGTAATCAGCAGCTGGCCTCTTCAATCACACAAAGTCTATAAAAAGTAAAAAATATCGGTAGGAAATGGAGCATTCTCATATCAAGCAACTAATAAATTAACTGTTTGAATTTAAATCAGAATTTCTAGCCTATTTATTTACTCCGGTTTGGCTCCAATGAGTGTCCCTTAGCTTCATAATACAACTGATCCAACCCGCAGTATCCTCCACTAGCTACCAACAAGAAGTACATGTTACACCGGTACAGGCTGTTTAATGCTGTTTCTCCCTCTGTACATTACTGTGATAGTCTCAGAGGAATCTCCTCCTCTTTGTTGTCTTTTTTAATGTATTAGATTTCATCAAATATCTTTCTTGTTTACTTTATTAACTGATGAGCAAAGTCATACAACACGTAGGTTGACATAATAATGAAATACTAAAACACAAACACAGGTCCCAGTCGGTGGGGACAGAGGATGGTGAGTAGGATGGTGAGTTTGATGGCAAACTTTGGGTTAAAGTGCACCACCACCATCCCCCCCTCTGGGGGTGGGACAGGGTAACAGGGTGTTTAAAGTGTACCACCAGCCCCCCCTGTGGGGGTGGGACAGGGTAGTGCGTGTCGTCTCCACCCCCAGGCCTGCTGCCGGCAGAACTCATGAAAAGACCTGCACCTCAATACCCCTCCCCTGGTCACGGTGATAACTGAAATAACCCACAGACACAAGGATTTAACAGTTGTGGTCTTTATCAGTCACTAGAAATAGGGGTCCAAAGAAATCAACCCCCAGCTGTTCCATGAGGGCCCCCGGCTTGAAACGCTGCTTGGGGGCATGAGAATGACGTGTCCAAGTTCACGCCCCTCTGGGACCTAACCCTAACCCCAGCCTGTCAGGCAGCAGAAGGGATTCCCCCCCTTCTCCCACTGGAAAAAGTAGGCTTTGGGGATCCGAAGACGTCACACTGCTCCATGCTGGTCTCTGGCACCCCACCAACCACTGCTTCACCAAGCTGGCTCAGCATTGGATCACATGTCTGTGCCTGCTGGAGATCCTGCTCTCCTCGGCCTTGCTATGTCCTGGATGTGCAGCCACACAGCCAGAATCTCTCTCCATGGTACTCTGGGCAAAGGCTATAGCGACACTGCCTCCTCACACCGACGCTGGGAAAGAGGATCTGAATCAAGGACACAATCCCAGCCTGTTGTGTCCTTCTGCTGATTCCTGGCATCCTGAAACATAAGCGATGAAGGCAGGACAATGCAAGCGTGCAAGATTTGCGCAGAACTCTTTGCTATTCTACTTTCTATCTTTCACAGAGTTTGGTCATTTACCAAAAAATGTCTCAGGGGTTTATCGTTGTTTACCTTGAGCCAACAAGCCCCACTTATTGAATTGTCAAGCTTGCAACATTTCTGCAACAGCTATTAGTGCGAAGCCAAGTGTCTTCAGAGAGAATGCTGTTCGATTGGATGAAACTAAGTATTACCATAGGAAGTGTTATATGTTGCCTGACAAAGTCCAATACTTTTTACCAGAATGGATGAATGAATTGTTAAATTCATCCATCTCTTAAGCTTGTGCTTTATCTTGCTCCTTGGCAGCGCTATAGCAGTGCAGTTCCTCTTTCTTGTCTCCTAAGATGTGGAGGACCTCCTCATCCAACATTTTGGGGGCTCTGAGAATGAGATAAGGGTCCTCAATCTATCAATCAATAATCAATGTCTTGTTGCTGAGACAATAACTACCCTCATTTAACAAGTTGAACGAGTTTACCCATGCAATACAGGAGATTAGCTCACTACACAATGAGCTAATGTATGCACGAATACATCGCTGATAATATGCATAAAATGTCATGTATTTTTTTAAATAGCACAAAAGGAGTATAACCGCCTTGTTTTCCAAGAATAGGCTAGACATGGGCAGGCTAGACATGTCCTTTCAGCAGCTTTTCCCAGGAAGATTCCTCTGCAACGCTCACATCTATCCTCATCAGCATTAAACTGACAGTTCTGCAAGCAAATCATATTGAATGTCCTTCAACTCACAACGGCTTCACTATCGAACACTTTAAAAATGTTTTAGCCATGCAGCACGGTCTACTCACATATACAAACTAATACAGGTGCTTGTGTGTTGCATAACTCTGTGTTCACTTGCAGTACAGTAGGCTATAGTCGAATTTCGTCATTGTCAAAGAGAAATATTAATAGAGATTGAGACAGACTTAGTGAAAGAGAGCGGGAGATAGAGAGAATTTACAGAGAGAGAGCCTGTGAGTTGGCGATACACGTCAGTTCAGGAGAAAACCTACCATAGTTGTCTGTGATTTTATCGCATTCTTCGGACAAGTTGTTGAAGCTACAAGGTCAACACTGGCCTGTCTGTGCCTCCTCTACTCTTCCTTTAAGAGCCAGGGCGGGACCATCACACCACTATTCCTCTGCATTTTAAATCAAACAATGCCCCCTTCCCCGGCCAAACGCCCTACAGAGCAGCTTTTCCTTTCAGTGTGAAAGCTTTGTGTGTGTGTGTGTGTGTGTGTGTGTGTGTGTGTGTGTGTGTGTGTGTGTGTGTGTGTGTGTGTGTGTGTGTGTGTGTGTGTGTGTGTGTGTGTGTGTGTGTGTGTGTGCGCGCCTGCGTGCGTGCGTGTGTGTGTGTGTGTGTGTGCGTGTGTGGCACACCAAACTTTTTTTGAAAAGGGCTAACGTATTATTGTAGTAATGCAAGTGACACCAATGTGGATTGAACTTTGAGCAATATTAAAAGACACATTAATACAATAATCAGTTTTATTTTGTCAGTATACAGACAGCAATGAATTAAAGAGTATCAAAATATTGCCACCCATTGCAAGGTTTGTGTACAGTAAAAAAAAATCACAGATATACACATAACTTCATTTTTTTGTTGTCAAGAAAAGTCATGCGTCAGCTTTAACACACACAGGATTATATTTTATGGCCCTTTTTTTAGAAGCTCAACAGAACATCCTGGGAAATCAATTGAAAGAGATGTGAGCCAGATACTGTAGATTGTAATATTTTAACATTGTTGCACTTTTAGGTAACTTGGCCTTCTTTCAACAAAACCTAAAAATAGTTAAACATGTATCTTGTAGGGGGTTATACTTTACATGTTATGGACTAGCTTGATTCAATTTAATATTTGTATTATTATTAATAACAAGGTGTGATCCACAATGGATTCACAGAGCCGGGGCCCAGCTCTGTGGATCTTGTCTGTCCGAATTTGTTTTATTCGTAAGTGCTGTGATATTTGTAGGCCTGGATCCCAAGACTTAATATTACTTCACACACTCATTAGCTGTGTGGAAGCTCTAGTTTTTTAATGTTTCCGTGTACCGTGTCTATTTGTGCTTCAGAAGGGGCAAAGAATAAATTAAACTGCTTAACTTTTTCATGTTTGAGTCCAAGTTTTAATTTGTGTATTCAAATGATATACAAATAATATTAAGTGTGGCCTACACCCAGATAACAGCATGGTATGAGGCTGCTTAGGATTTGATGAATGCTGTCTTTTAAGATGTACTACAATCGTAAAACAACAAATGAGACCAAAATAAATGCAGTTCAAAGAAAAAACAAGGGAAAGTACAGATTGATCAATAAGGTCGATTCAGTTTAGTTTAGTTCTTTCTCTCATCTAATTGGTCCCAATGAACTCACAGTAGGGGGTAGAGGGCGTAGCTCGCGATACCACAGGTGTTGCTCCCATCTCGGGCCATTCTCATGAAGCCGCCCTCGCCCCAGCTGGACCCCCAACTAAGATAACATACATTTACATGAGGATAATCGAATGAGTGCCCTGCCATACAGAGATGCGTATCTGAAGTTGTGCGTCATAAACACAGCAAGCCTTCTGCTGGTTCCTACCTGTTCTTAATGATCCAATAGTCTTGGCCTCCATCCGAGCCAAAGCCCACAAGCAGGACCGCATGGCTTAGGTTGTTTGAGTTACAGGCCGGCTCCTCGTATATTCCTGTTGACGTGACGTTTTAAAGCTGAATTACCTAGGATTTGTCTAAGGTTAAAATAGCATAGAGGTATCCTGTGCTTTGCTAGGAAGTGTGGATTAAACAAACAATAGCCACCTCTAACAGGTAGTACATTGCTTTTGTGTGTTTTATTTTCTTCAAATCTACATTGAAACCTATATTGACCCAGTATCGCTCTTTACTGCAAAAGTGTCCATAACTGTGTGGATGGAGTAACGCTTGGCTTATTATAAACAGGAATGCCATCTAATTTGTAGTGTTACACAACATTTAAACCTACCAGAGCTGTAAAACATGAAGCTGGAATGATCAGCATCTATAGCCACCGTGATTGGTCCAATGGTCGACACGGCGTCGGCCAGGGCCTGCTCATCTCCCTTGGGTATGAACCTGTAGTCTCTGACATGAGCAACTGAAAGGCCACTTTCATAGAAACAAGGCTGGGTGTCCTATAAAGAAGGGAATTATGCACGGTTGACTTTTGATTTCATAATCTATCAACCTTTATTTATAATGCGCTTTTCATGCAAAACTTCCTCCTTCATAAAAACTGTTGTAATAAGCACAAATTGAAGTACTACAGAGGGACCCTTACCACGGATGTGTAAGGATACGTGTCTGTAGACTGCAGCCCATTGCTGATCACATAGTCATAGGCGTTGGCCATCCAGGCACCTCCGCAGCCATAGGTACCGTACGGCCTGGAGCAGTCCACCAGGTTCTGCTCACTCAGGGACACCAGCTGACCTGTATGCTTATACACCTGGGCCTCAATGGCTCCGGTCGTGCTGAACGCCCAGCAGGAACCACAGTAGCCCTTGGAAAAAAACACACAAATGCATATTGTTAGGGTGCTCTAGATATTTTTTTTTTACCAAAAACACGAATAAATTAATTACCTGATCCTTTACTTCGGTGACGTAGCCCATAGCCCGGTAGTCGATGCCCACTACCCCCAACCTAAGGGCATTTTGACGTAGCTTTCGTGGCGACGTAGTCTTTCCTCTCTTGGCAAAGTGGGGGTTTATCATGGCCCCCTGCAGCACGTGGTATTCGTGTTTCGTCTGCAAGACACACTCACGTGGTCAGCAACAGAAAGGTTAAATGATTTTAACCTTGTATTTTGGCCAAGGATCCTTTGGCCAAAACGCCAAAGGATCCGCATTATTGAAATCACTATTGATCCTCATTGAATGAAGATATGTCTTGGTAATTGGATGGCTTAACATCAGGTTTTAATTGAAAACGATCAACACATTCAATAGCATATAGCCTATTTAACAGTCAACACTTTAGTATGTAAATCAAAGCCTTACCAGATCTCCATATTTATTCATAGACATAGAGAATGGCTTAGCCCCCATGAAATACTCCTGATTATTCTCTTCAATCAGCCTGGAGTTATACTCCCAAATCACTCTCCTCTCAATGTCGTCCTGCTACATAGTGGAGACAAGATCAAACCAAAGGCAGAGATCAGGATTTGAAAAGGTTTATGTCCCTAGTCTCAAATCTTAGCCTTAAGTCATATTCATATTCACACAGATGCTCTTCACTTGAGCTCTACTGACATGCAACATTAAAAGACTTCAAATGTTTGTTGATACCGTAGGACAAATTGAATCGATTATGTAATAATAATAATAATAATATGGGAATTGGAATTATCATATGGGCTTTGTAATGATAATAATGTAGATGAATAATTATAATTATAATAATAGTAGCCTACTAATAAAACGATCTGAACAACAATGTTTTTATGCCTGTACAAAAAAAAATAGATATAGATATAAATAAGTAAAACATACATTTTCGTCATAGGAGATGGCGTGGATCATCTTCCATATGTTCCAGTCCGATAGCACCGCCTGCTCTTCAGACTCTGAAGCCACCCGGGCCGGTACGCACAGGAGCAGCAGGACGAGGAGTAGGCCTACACAGATCCACCGGTCTGTTGGACCCCAAGCGTCTCATCCATTATTTTTTAGACTGGACTTTTGTTCTGCACCAGGCACCATCCGTTTAACATGAGGTAGCTTACATTAGTCTGTTTCTACAGTGTTATCAAACTATTTTATCAAATTGTTGCATACCTTTTTTAATAAAAAGTTGTTTATTTTAAGAACAATTAAGTTGGGTACTTACCAGCAGGGCTGCGAGGCGGTGTTGACCCCATGCTGTGAAAGATACTGTCTCAAGTGATTCGGGCATTGACCTGACTTTTATAGCTTTTATGTGTCGCTGCATCTTCTTCTCTATACTTTCTGAGAGTCTCCAAGTCAACCACAGGGCCTGAAAGAGGCATTAGTCAACAAAAATCGAAATGCCTTTTCTTAGGACTGCTCCTCCCTCGTAATGCCTCTATTATTACCAAGCGGGGGGTTATAACTATTACATCGCCATTCGCCAATCTCTCAATCATCAACTTATTATTAGAAGGAGAGCACCTGTCGTGACCTCACTCATTGCATCCAGACCCTGTCATCCTAAGTCGCCTCAACAGCGGCCATTAGCGTCTAACGCCGTTTATTTCGTGCAGCACTGCAGCGGGATGGGATAAACACAGCGGACAGACAAACTGTAGTGTGTTGTTATTATCTCCAACGAGGTTCCGTCGCCAACACCCAAACACGGTGCGGCAGGAATAGGAGAGAGAGAGAGAGAGAGAGAGAGAGAGAGAGAGAGAGAGAGAGAGAGAGAGAGAGAGAGAGAGAGAGAGAGAGAGAGAGAGAGAGAGAGAGAGAGAGAGAGAGAGAGAGAGAGAGAGAGAGAGAGAGAGAGAGAGAGAGAGAGAGAGAGAGAGAGAGAGAGAGAGAGAGAGAGAGAGAGAGAGAGAGAGAGAGAGAGAGAGAGAGAGAGAGAGAGAGAGAGAGAGAGAGAGAGAGAGAGAGAGAGAGAGAGAGAGAGAGAGAGAGAGAGAGAGAGAGAGAGAGAGAGAGAGAGTCATCATCTCGAGGATAGTCTCCGCTTAACTTCATCTTTTTAATGAATGCCAACGCGAGAAGAAACATGACTCACGATTGAGGTGTGCATCATGTCTTTCAAGGTAAATCACCATTTACCCCTCACTTGTCACTTGCAAACAACCGTTTTGGGCATGGCGTTAAAAAAAGAATATCACTCTTTTGGATAAGACTGTTACAATATATTATAGGCTAATGTGTCTTCTGTATTGTGCCAACTGTCTAAGGATTTTCGACAGCTTGTGGTAGCTCCTTAGGGATATGTAGCATATGTGTTAGGTGGCTTCTGCTAGCCTTTGCTATTTGCCTTCATTGAGTTAGTATAATAAGTAGACTATACTGGTGGGCTTCATACTGAGATGGTTTCTGTGTGTAATTATTTGAGCAGGTATGCTGCAGAGCTTTCAAACTTGTCTGATGCTAAGCATGGGTTTTCACATGTGTGTTCACTCCAATCAAAATCCACACAAATGTATTGTGTGTTTTTGTTTGTTTGTGTGTATGCTAGTGTTTGGTGCGTATGTGAGCGTGTGTGAGCGTGTGTACGTGCGCGCGTGTGTGTGTGTGTGTGTGTGTGTGTGTGTGTGTGTGTGTGTGTGTGTGTGTGTGTGTGTGTGTGTGTGTGTGTGTGTGTGTGTGTGTGTGTGTGTGTGGTTTGCATGTGTACGGTGAGAGGGGAGGGGGGCATTGATGTATCGATGTGATCCTGATCGGGGTGATCCGGAGGCTGGTTAAATTATTATTCTGAAATGATGGCTCGCTCTGAGGTTTAGCAGGGACACATTTTTGGGCCACCTGAATGGCCCTTAAAACTGTAATCCGATTCAGCCTGGTGAGTATCATACCTGTTACTTATGTCTCTCAGAAGGAAACGCCCCTGGCTAACGCTGTGTTTTGGGCGGCCAGGAAGGGGAACTTGGCCCTCCTTCAGCTGCTTCTCAACAGTGGGCGTGTGGATGCAGACTGCAGAGATTATGTATGTCTAAGGACATCTGTACACCTGTACACATGCACACGCACACAAGCATGCATAACCACTATCATCTAATTTTTCGATGTTTTTGTACAATCAGCATTTGATGTCCCCTTTATTGTGGTAAATATTGAGCTGTGAGGCATCGAGTCATCATCATATTCTGCCGGGCCCAGCCTGGTAGAGTTGCTGCTTGACTGTCTCCCATTTCCCACCTGATTTCAGTTTGGAACCACAGCTCTGATGGTGGCTTCCTATAGTGGCCATTTTGAGTGTGTCAAAGAGCTCATCATGCAAGGAGCGGACATCAACTATCAGAGAGAGGTATGCTGTCACAGCAATGTGGGTATAAGGATTCATTTTTTTTTGTTAATTTGGTTTTACATGGATTTTTCTGAAGGGAAGTGTATATTGTATTCCATTATATGTTTTCTATACTTTGTGTTATTCGTCAGATTGTCGGCTTTGATTGTTTATTACGTGCTTTGATTGTTCTCAGCTTCGTTATTGTAATTTTCTCTGGATAGAATCAGACGGCTATGTAATGTCAATGCATGCTATCCATAACCCCAGTACGAATATGAAATATCTTGATAGTGAGTTCAATAGTGAGAGCTCATGGTCTCTGTATCTTCAGACTGGCTCCACCGCGCTGTTCTTCGCCTGCCAGCAGGGCCACAATGACATTGTTCAGCTACTTTTTGAATTCGGTGCATCCACTGAATTACAGACGCAGGTATGCAGTGACAAACACACACACACACACACACACACACACACACACACACACACACACACACACACACACACACACACACACACACACACACACACACACACACACACACACACACACACTCATTCAATCATTCATTCATTCATTCATTCATTCATTCATTCATTCATTCATTCATTCATTCATTCATTCATTCATACACACAAGAAAGTTAAATGCTGTTTCATTGTCTCTGCAAGGTAATGTGCTGATATATCTAAATATATTCCACCTTGGACACAGTATCGTGACGGCATTCAATCACTTCTATTTATGCTGGTTTTGTGAGAGCACACCGAGAAGGACTCCACCAAGTGGCCAGAGGTTGTTATCGTTTTTCAGACCTGTTTGACCTATTTGATGACTTGTTTGTTCAGGACGGCGGCACTGCTCTGACGGTTGCCTCCCAGTATGGCCACCCCAAGGTGGTGGACACCCTCCTGAAGAACGGGGCCAATGTGAACGACCAGCTGCTTGTGAGAGACTTCTTTCATCTACATCCACCTATTCTTGCAAAGGTCCTTTTTATAATTTGTAAGGATGGAAATAGAACTGAAAGGGTTTATTTTAGTGCTGTCAGTTAAACGCGTTATTAACGGCGTTAACGCAAACCAATTTTAACGGCATTCATTTTTTTATCGCACGATTTTTTTTTTTTTTTTTTTCTTTGGCTCAAAACAAAGAAGCAGTAACCTGAGTGCTATGTTCAAGGCAGTATGTTTGTATGTTCATCGTTTAATTGCACTATAGGCTTTTTTTTTTGTATAGTTTTGATCAGTATATGCCAATGTTGTTATCAATAAAAAAACATTTGCACAAGGCAAGCCGATGCACTTCTCCATGTTGATAAGAGCATTAAAATGAGAAAAATTAATGGGACAAAGAAATCAAGGGATATTTAGAATAGATTTTTTTTTTGCAATTAATCGCGAGTTAACTATGGCATTAATGCGATTAATCGAGATTACATATTTGAATCGCTTGACAGCACTAGTTTATTTAATTATTATATACCTTTTTTAATGATAAAATTGCTACATTGGTTGTATCCATACCCCAAACCTCCAACAAAAATTGCTTAAGGTCGAACTATGTTAGTAGAAACAATTTATAATTCATAACATAATTCTGAAATATAGGACAAATTGTCTATCAACATTTTTTTGTCAATGACCATTGAAGGTCATTGAAAAGTGTGTATAAGAACATAACAATATGTTATTTTCATCTCCAAATCAAGAACCTGGGTTCTAACCCCTCCAAAATGTTACACTCAAATCCAACACTATCCTTTTCACCCCCATGGTTATTGGTATAGATGTTGATGTTGATTATTGATTGATAACCCCAATCGTTGCTACAGGATGGGGCCACCTCTCTATTCCTGGCAGCCCAAGAGGATCATGTGACCGTGGTACGTCAGCTCCTGTCGTCCGGAGCCAAAGTCAACCACCCAAGGGAGGTATGTTCCTAGTTCAACCATACTGCAGTGTAAGTAGCCTACTACATTGGTCCGCGTACATCTCTACCACCTGCACTCCTATACCTTATTCCCGGCCATATTTGGAAATGGGAAACAATGAAAACCAATTGAAAAGCATTCTAAATGTTACCTGAGTGGGAAAATTGAATGCAGAAATAAAATATTGCTTTGAGTCATTGTTTCCAAAGAAAATATAAGGTTTTCCCCACCCTACTAACCAAGAAGGCCACAAGGTGAAAATACTCTACTGGCCCATCACATAAACTATTTCCTATGTTTAGATTAGATTTTTCATCTGATGTTTTATTTTCATTTTAAGTTCCATATGATATAAGGTGGATCAGGTACAACAGAAGGGTTTCAAAGATCAGGTCTTACTGAGCAGCGCAATAAGAAAAAGATAATGTGACGTCCCCTCTTCTTACCGTTTCCTGGCAGGATGGAACCGGCCCCCTGTGGATGGCAGCCCAGATGGGACACAGCGAGGTGGTGAAGGTCCTGCTGTTGCGCGGTGCAGATCGGGACGCTGACAGAAAGGTACGTCGCTCTCCGGAAGTTGTCTGTTATTCTGAGTTGTTCCCGACAGCAGACCAACTTGCTGCATTGATTTATTTTTAGTGTTTTTGTCAGGAGGCCAAAGTAACACTCCACTTGTTGAGCCCAGCAAGACGATTAGGTTGTCAATATCATCCTATTGTCATATGAGACGAGATCACTTCTGGCACTTTGGTTCATGATATTGTTGCTGAAGCTGAATCCTACAAGATCAATTATGAGACTATTGTGAGAATAATGCCAGGGTTGGTAGAGAAACACATTTGATGGTTAGATACGGTGAAGTAACGGCTACATTTCTGCAGGAGAAAACTAAAAAAATATTAACACAATTTTGTACTTTTTACTTTTTAAGGATGGGTCAACTGCATTATTCAAAGCTGCCTATAAAGGACATAACGATGTTATTCAGGAACTTCTCAAGTTTTCTCCTTCACTTGGTCTTCTCAAGGTAAAAATAAATTAGTATTTTTTTACATTAGGTCGATTATATTGTTTTGTGTTTTTAGCCTCAAAACTTATTATATTTTTAAGGAGAGGCCTTTATCTAGATATCTTCTGCTTACAGAACGGTTCGACAGTCCTTCATGCAGCTGTGATTGGTGGAAATCATAAGACCGTCCGGATTCTGCTTGAGGCCAATGCAGACCCCATGCTGCCCAATAAGGTGAGCAGATCAAAGTAGAGGTAATCAATAACTGATCCATAGACACATTATTCCAACTTATTATTATTATTATTGATTAGTTCATTAATAATAAAATAGGGCTGCAAAAACGATGCATAGCCAAAATCAGTAACGACAATATAGTGAATGTTTGATCTAATAATAAAATGATCAGTTTATTAAAATGTTCTTTATATTTCTACTTCCCTTCACAGAACAATGAGCTGCCTGCAGATCTTACAAAGAGTGATCGCATCCTTAATACTTTACATCCAAAAACTGTCAGTGGGGAAATTTTATGACGATCTTTGACAACTGTGAATAACACTTAGAGTCAAGAACCATGTGCAAAAAACATCTACGTATGAAAACAAAGAGGTGCTTTTAATCAAGACATCTAAAGCTGATATAATGGAGACTGATAAGCCTATTAATATGCACCGAAAGTATTTATTTTCGATTTTTGATGTTACTTTTCTCTATATGTTGTACTGTTTTTTGTGCTATAGGTGATGAAGCATTAAGACATGTTTAGCAGATTTTTATTTGCCCTTTGTAATGAATGCAATAAAGTGTACATTTGTTAAGAGGGTCATTGACATTACCATTGATTATTTCAAGGTGAAGTAGTGACACATCCAGGACAACGCCCAGACATGAGCACGCCCACTGTTGACAATGGATAGACGACGGACAAAATAACAATGTCACGTGTGATTCACGGAAGTTCAGATCAATGCTAATGCGGAAGAGAAAACAACTTATCGGCTTTGTTTTTTTTATGCCGTCTGCTGTCTAACCAAACTGTCAGAAAGGACCGACAGTGGTACAAATAATAATACGTAGGTGATTTAAAATAATAAACGTCAAGTTAAACTAGTTACCTACATTTTGACCGACGCGGTTACACCCATGGCTGGCTCATCGCTGCAGGTGAGTGAAAACTTAGATGAGTATAGAAGTCAACTTTAGGTTACGTAAGACGAGGGCCACCACCAAACGAACTATTTAATTAATATAAATGGTGATATATGAGATCCAGTCATGGTACTTTGATGATCATGAAACCAATGTTTTATTATTCGGCCATTTTAACACACGTCAATAGTACAATAAACAGAACTTTGGGGTTGTTGATTTTGTCATATCTTTCTTCTCCATTTATTTGCAGAAAGCTATAGATCTTGCATCCAAGGCATCAGAGGAGGACAAAGCCAAAAACTATGAGGAAGCCCTTCGATTGTATGAGCATTCAGTGCAATACTTCCTCCATGTTGTCAAGTGTGAGTAACTAATTTATAATCCGATATAATTGAAGTCTGAATACCGTAACGTCATGTTTATTACCTGTGGAAATGCATCATTATTATATTTTGGTTTTATTTTGTCTTCTCAATTTAGACGATGCGCACGGTGACAAAGCAAAGATTAGCATCAGGAACAAGTGTAAGGAGTATCTTGACCGAGCTGAGCAGCTGAAGGAATACCTTAGTAAGAAAGAGAAGGCTCCCCCATCCAAGCCAGTCAAAGAGTCCCAGTCTGATGACAAAGGGTGAGAGAGCCAAAAGGATTGCTTAATCCATAGCAGGAGCAATAGCCGCTAATGACTATTTATTTAATGATGCAAACGCAACCATTTTCTCAGTGACATTCATAATTTAGATGTATTTTTAACTTGTTGGCTGTAAATAAAAAATTAAGAAGAAACCATCCTAGAAGTTTTTTTTTGTTCTCTTAGGAACGAGAGTGATGGTGGGGGTGACGATCAGGAGAAGAAAAAGTTCCAGAATCAGCTGTCAGGTGACCATTCAACTAAATTAATTAACATATCTAATCTCACATGTGAAATAGTGCAGTCATGCTGTCTTTCATCATTTGTACTAAAAGCATGAAGTACCACTACGTGTGTTTTGAGGCTGTCCTAATCTTCCAGGTGCCATCGTCATGGAGAAGCCGAACATCAAGTGGGATGATGTTGCAGGGCTCGAGGGTGCCAAGGAAGCTCTGAAGGAAGCTGTCATACTGCCCATTAAATTTCCCCATCTCTTCACAGGTACGAAAAAGTAACACAACTGTTACAATACTGAATTAATGTGTAGTGAATTTGATATAGTGGCTATATGCTTCAATATTGATATTTGAAAAATCTTAACTTGCAAACTATGTTTTTTTGTTATCGATTGTAACTTTCAAATACAAAAATGGTACTCTGCACTGAAACCATACAAACAACTTTCATTTTCTTAGGTTATGACCATATTCGCTGGCTTCCTTTTTTATTTTAATTTCTTGATCTTCTGTCCAGGAAAGAGAACTCCCTGGAGAGGGATCCTATTGTTTGGGCCTCCAGGTACGGGTAAGTCTTACCTAGCCAAGGCTGTGGCCACTGAGGCCAACAACTCCACCTTCTTCTCCATCTCCTCCTCCGACCTGGTGTCAAAGTGGCTGGGAGAGAGTGAAAAGTGAGGGCCAAATTGCCAAACACACAATAAATACAAAACCACAAAAAAAGAACACTAAACTACTCTTTTTTTTGTCTGAACTTCTGTCCTCGTTCTTCCCATTAGGTTGGTGAAGAATCTGTTTTCCTTGGCAAGAGAACACAAGCCATCCATCATTTTCATCGACGAGATCGACTCTCTGTGCGGCTCGAGGAGTGAGAACGAGAGTGAGGCGGCGCGCCGGATCAAGACTGAGTTCCTGGTGCAGATGCAGGGTTAGTAGGAAGAAGCTCTCAGGTGCATGTCAACGTCTGACCTCAAAGTTTGATCTAGTGCGAAACATCGAAACGCTGTTCTCTATGATTGCAGGTGTTGGAAATGATAATGATGGAGTCCTGGTTCTGGGAGCCACTAATATACCGTGGACACTTGACTCTGCCATAAGGAGAAGGTAGGGTCATTACATAATTAAATTCTCATGCTACCTTAAAAAACATATTTTATCCTTAAGGCGAAAAAAAGTAACTCTGAGTGTGTGTGCCAGGTCCAGTGTGATTTAATGTGGGTCATTTGAATTGCGGCATGATTGTAGGTTTGAGAAGCGTATTTACATCCCTCTGCCTGAGGAGCACGCCCGTACCTTCATGTTCAAGCTGCATCTGGGCGCCACCCCCACCAACCTGACTGAAGCAGACTTCGTGCAGCTGGGCCAAAAGACGCAAGGCTACTCCGGGGCCGACGTCAGCATCATCGTCCGGGACGCCCTCATGCAGCCCGTCCGCAAGGTTCAGATGGCAACTCACTTCAAAAAGGTACATTTGCCTTTGAGCCAAAGAATAGCCAACCAGTAGCCTGGGTATACCCATGCTGCCTTGTGCGCAATTTCATTTTGCGCTGCTAGGCAGCCTGGATTCCATGTATCCGATTTTCGCCTGAGATAGGGAACCAATCACAGAACGGGGAGGGATGGCAGGACGATGACGACGTCTATGCGACACACCCATCGTCTTCTCCCTCCTCAAATTTCTGTCGCTCTACATACCTCATCTGGTATAATTTATACGATTGGCTGTGAGCTACGTACAGACTCATATGATAGACATTCGTAGCACCCAATAAACGGCTCTGGACAATCGTAAACCACGCCTCAAATACGAGAATGATTGTGTGTTTTTTTTTAACAATCATGCCTTGGTAGCATGCATTAGTTACCGTTATCTCTCAAACTTCTTTCCCACACAAAGGTGCGAGGGTCCTCCTGGAACAACCCAGACACGGTCGTTGAAGATCTTCTGACCCCATGCTCCCCTGGTGATCGTGACGCTATTACCATGACCTGGATGGAAGTTCCTGGAGAGAAACTTCTGGAGCCCGTTGTTTGCATGGTATGAATTGATGCTGCTCTTTGTCTGATTGTCTTGGTTTGATTTGATGGAGATGAAGGGTACGTTGACCAGGAAATGTCAAGTCTCCTTGTCATGTTTATGTTCTCAATAATAATCTCAAATATGTTCTCTATGACTGTTCTCTGATTTTCCCATAACAGTAGAACGCATTTTAATTGTTTGTGTGCTTTCCGACGGGTCATATTGTGCATAGGATGACATGCTTCGGTCACTGGCCAGCACCAAACCAACAGTGAACGACCAGGATTTGGAGAAGCTGACCAAGTTTACAGAAGACTTTGGTCAAGAAGGCTAACAACGCTCACACTGGACTCTCGCCAAATCTTTCCTCTGAATATATATTTTTTGTATATCCACTAGAACTGTCTATCCTCCATGTTTGTGATGCAATTATGTAACTCATCACCATTAGTAACTTTACTTTAATTTACTTTTACATGGGATTCAACCATGTTTTTTTTTTTACTAATGAAGAATGTTTTAATGCCTTTAGATAAACACTCAATTTTGCCTTTGCTTACGAGCATTTAACTCTTCTTCAGTGGCTGGAGAATTATATTGCACAGGGGTGGGGAATACATCAAATCCATTTTTTTACTCTTGTTCAGTTCAGCTTGGGACACATTCATGTTTTTCAATAATGAAAGGAACATTTGCAGACATGATAGCTTTATAAACTGCGATATATATATATATATTATACCGTTATTAACTGGGCTAAGTGGTGAAAAATTAAATTGCACTCATTAGTTAAAAATATGTTGACTGATTTAGGCATACAATCAAATTAAATAATTCGATTTTTTGTTCTCTCAAACACTCAGGGTTATTTACTATCTTTGTTATATATGTCTATTTTGGGGATTTCTTAATCTATGCATTATTAAGGGTTTGAGTTTTCACTGTTTATATTTATTTAAAAAGGAATGAGTTGCATTGTTACATCTTTCCCTACTTTTTGGATTTTAATGGGAGCGTTTCATCATGAATACAAATAAAGTGACTGTGGGAAACAGTTTTAATATTATTATGAATATATTTAATAGTTAAAATACACTTCCTTGCTAAATGAAGGTAAATGCAGGTGATTAAAAGTAGAAAGATGTATGGATATCAATTAAAGGAATGGATGAAAGACCAATTATTAGTTATGTGAACTAAAGCACTAAAGAATTGCAATAGACAGGCCTACTCCTATTGGCTGATGATGTAAAAAGATGCTGCATTGAAAAGTTTGTGCTTGACACAATTTAACAATAGGTGTGGATATAGGCAGTTCATATAGAGAACAGGTATGGCAATCATTTTACCAAGCCACTTGGGAGTGCAGGACGTATTGAGGCTAAGTGAAGAATAGCAAAAGTGTAACTATTACCTGATATATTTGCACATACAATTTCTACCAAAACAAATACATTATGTCATACGTCTGAAAATCAGTAAAGAGTGAATCACCAGTGGCCAGCAGAAAATACATGAAGAAATATGGCATGCAGTTAAAGTAGTCCAGAAGAGTGAATTCCCTTTTCACACAGTGAAGTCTAAATTAAATGGTTTGACTTCACAATGATGACATCAGATGATACGACCATGAACTGATGCCTCAAGATGAACATAATTAATAATTCATGCCATTTTCTTATTTTTGCCTCCAGACATATAATACATGTAAAAATAAATCAAAGCTGTATAAATCGGTTTGGTATGCAACAGAAAAACATCAAGTTACTCAAATAAACAGTAACTTTTAAATGGCTTCAACCAATAAACATGGTAAAGAGAACCTGAAACGTAATTTAACCTGAAATGACGTCTTTCCTCAACATTTTTCCTATTCTATGAATCTTTAGAATACATTCAATTTCATTTTAAATAAAGAGACAGAGGATCTGCCACAACAATTATGTTGTTTTTTTAAAGTGCTAATAGTGTTATATGAGAATATATATAAGAAGCCTTTGGTAAAGACACATAAAGGTTATTTCACTGGCACATAACAAACATGCCTAACATTTGAGACTTCAAAGTAGTTTTGAATCTCTATGGGGGAGGAAGCTACGATATCATATCAGAATACATATGCTATTACTGTAGTTTGTGCAAGCAAGCAATGGAAGACACTAGAAGACGGAGAACAGAGAGCCGATTGCCAATCCGGTCGCCGCACCGGCAAGCATGCCCAATGCCACATCGCCGGTGTCGTCGCGCTGGCGCTCCTGAACGATGACATGGTTCACCGCCTGGTGAGATGGGTAGACTCCTGCTGAACACACACACAGGGGGTTCTGGTTATGGGCTTACGGTTATTTTTTGTCATAACCCGCATTATGATACCACAGCCGTCGAAGCCGTCCGAGCGCCGACGGCAGTCCAGCAGCTCCGGCGGTGTACTCCTGGAGCTGATCTGCCGCCGAAGCTTTCCGGCTGCTCCGGCGGGTGTACTCCGGGAGCTGAACTGCCGCCGAAGCTGACAGGTCCGGCGGGAGGAGCTCGGCGGCAATCAGGCAGCTCCGGCGCGGGGAGCTCGGCGACAGTCCGGCAGCTCAGCTCCCGGAGTAGAATCCCTTTCTCCTCCATGTCGCGGTTCATGGACTTCAGAGAGTCAAGGCCAAAGTTCCTTTCCCCCAATTCTTCTCAACCGTGGCTGAGAATCCTGAGATATGCCCCCCTACGAGTCTTTACTTGTTGTGGAAGATCCGTCAGACACAGTCTTTATTATTCATAATATCATCCGAGGCGCACATAACTTTTGGCAGTGATATTAGATATAATATTATATAAATACCCATATGTAATGTTATTATTATGATTATATATTATATTATATTATATTATATTATATTATATTATATTATATTATATTATATTATATAGATATGGAGTGGCGAAGTCACGCCCCTTCCGGTAGAGCTCATGGGACCTATGAGATCGGAAAATATGAATGGGTGTCAATGGAGAGAAAATAATTATTTTCTGGTCCCAG
Organism: Gadus chalcogrammus; assembly: GCF_026213295.1. NCBI lineage: Eukaryota > Metazoa > Chordata > Actinopteri > Gadiformes > Gadidae > Gadus > Gadus chalcogrammus. Next base: position 21,300,239 of record NC_079423.1, on the reverse strand, counting down.
TCTTTATATGCCCTGGATTACACATATGTTGTTTGTGGATTTAAATGATAATTTTTCATGCAAAGAAGACTAAAAATGTTCGTGAAGAAGTTTGATAATTTTAGGTTTTATGTGAGGCCGCTTTGTGAACTACAGCTCTTCGCTGCTCTCGACGCATATGATATACGTCCCACACCCGCACTTGGAACTCGGCACAGAGATGGCGATCTCTCTGCTCCACTTCACCACTTTTTTTTCAAGGCGATAAAAGCATAGAAAGAGGTGAAAACCACTATAAGTCGGGGCATGTGGAGAGTTTTAGTTATGTGCCATCTCTATGTGCCATCTCCCATCTCTGTGCCGAGTTCCAAATGCGGGTGTGGTGACGTATATCATATGCGTCGAGAGCAGCGAAGAGCTGTAGTTCACAAAGCGGCCTCACATAAAACCTAAAATGATCAAACTTCTTCACGAACATTTTTAGTTTTCTTTGCATGAAAAATTATAATTTAAATCCACAAACAACATATGTGTAATCCAGGGCATATAAAGACTGGGACCAGATTCTCTCCATTGACACCCATTCATATTTTTCGATCTCATAGGCTGAATCCAAATACTCATACTTGACTACTATATAGTATGCATTTTGTAGTACGCCAAAAATATAGCGCGTCCGAATGCTCAGTATGCATTGTGTAGTACGGAAGACGTTTCCGAATGCGTACTACCGCCAAAGTAAACCGCGGAGTTCACTAAGCTATCCCACAATTCAACCGGAGTCTGGTAACGAACGAAGAAGAGATGGCTGACCCGACATCACCAGAAAGACGTTGTAGAAAGCGGCGAAAAAAAGAGACATTAAAAAGAGTAAAATAGTAAAGTATGCAATTAAGTAAAAAGAGACATTTTTAATTTAATAGCAACGATGACAAGACGGAAAACAGGTAACTTATCAAGGTAATTTCTCCGGTGGAGTTTTGGCGATGTTCGGAAGCGTTCGGAGGCGTTCTACTCATAGCTGTAGACCGTACTACACTGTGTAGTACCGTCAAGTAGTAGACACTGAACAGAAATAGTATGTACTAAGTATTCGGATTCAGCCATAGGTCCCATGAGCTCTACCGGAAGGGGCGTGACTTCGCCACTCTATAGAGCTCCGCCAACGGCGACAATAGAGTGGCGAAGTCACGCCCTTTCCGGTAGAGCCCATGGTACCTATGAGATCGAAAAATATGAATGGGTTTCAATGGAGAGAAAGTAATTATCTTCTGGTCCAGTCTTTATATGCCCCGGATTACACATATGTTGTTTGTGGATTTAAATGATAATTATTGTGCAATTGTTCGGTTAAAGGCTGTAGAGAAAACACAATGAGAAAGACTACACGTCTCGCATGTGACGTCACGCTCCCTGCGACTGGCGTTGACAAGACCGACTATCTCCCCATCGGCATATGTGAAACTCTCCACATGCCCGAACTTATAATGGTTTTCATCTCTTTCAATGCTTTTATCCTCCCCTTAGAAAAAAGCGGTGAAGTGGAGCAGAGAGATGCCATATCTGTCCCGGAGTCCCAAGTGCGGGTGGTGACGTATGTCACTCACGTCAAGAGCAGCAAAGAGCTGTAGTTCACCAAGCGGCCTCACACAAAACCTAACATTATCAAACTTCTTTGTGAAATTTTTTAGTTTTCTTTGCATGAAAAATTATCATTTAAATCCTCAAACAACATGTGTGTAATCCAGGGCATATAAAGACTGGGACCAGAAAATAATTACTTTCTCTCCATTGAAACCCATTCATATTTTTCAATCTCATAGTTCCCATGGGCTCTAAAGGAAGAGGCGTGACTTTGCCACTCCTTCTCCTTCATGCTGTGGTTCAGTTTGACAGCTCATTGGTCAATGGGCAGCAGCTCATTGGTCAATGGGCAGCAGCTCATTTGCATTAAAGCTACAGACACCAGAAACAGCGCATGCTGAAGTGACTGAAACAGAGGGAATAGCGGTTGGCGAGATTTTTTTTCCTAAAAGCTATATCCAGCTTCAAAATCTTGATTCCTGGAACTCAAACACTATGTTTACTTGTTGGGAAAACGTCATAATATGTGTCCTTTAAGGAAACGGCAGGAAAATATTATTTTATTTTCTTGCATAAACTTTTTTAAGTGAAGATAAAAGAAACAGCCGCTCCCCTGGATAATGATACAACTAACCCTAACCACCATTTTTCCAAAAACACTCCCAATAACCATTTTACCTTAATAAAGTTAGTGAGCGGTGATATGAAGTGTATACAAGTGTATTTAGAAACCCAAGGGGTATGTCCTTGTTACTAGTAGGGGTATGTCTGACCTTGGTACTGGTAGGGGTACGACTGATCCTGGTACTGGTAGTAGGGGTATTACTGATCCTGGTACTGGTAGGGGTATGACTGACCTTAGTACTGGTAGGGGTATGACTGATCCTGGTACTGGTAGGGGTATGACTGATCCTGGTACTGGTAGGGGTATGACTGATCCTGGTACTGGTAGGGGTATGACTGATCCTGGTACTGGTAGGGGTATGACTGATCCTGGTACTGGTAGGGGTATGACTGATCCTGGTACTGGTAGGGGTATGACTGATCCTGGTACTGGTAGGGATATGACTGATCCTGGTACTGGTAGGGGTATGACTGATCCTGGTACTGGTAGGGGTATGACTGATCCTGGTACTGGTAGGGGTATGACTGATCCTGGTACTGGTAGGGGTATGACTGATCCTGGTACTGGTAGGGGTATGACTGATCCTGGTACTGGTAGGGGTATGACTGATCCTGGTACTGGTAGGGGTATGACTGATCCTGGTACTGGTGGGGTACTGGTAGGGGTATGACTGACCTTGGTACTGGTAGGGGTATGACTGACCTTGGTACTGGTAGGGGTATGACTGATCCTGGTACTGGTAGGGGTATGCCACAGCATAGGGCTGCCCGTCAGCAGAGTACACAATCTGGGTAGCCTGTGGCGGAGGTGTAACATACTCTCCATATGGATTATAAGTCTGGGGAGGGAAAAAAACGGAAATAAAGAATCTAAATGATAACGTAAATGCACGTAAGACAGTTTCATATCCCCTCCCTTAACGCACTCTATTTACCTGAGGAGGGACAGCAAATTCTGAATAGGGAGGAGGAGCAGAGGCAATGGCCTCCTGAGCAAAGGCCATCTGGGGAGGTGCAAGCACCTACAACAAGAAAATAAACAAAAACACGATGCTATTAAACTCTTAATCAACCCTGTATAAGGGACAGGGGCACCACTAGTATATTTTGACATTTATGTCAAAATATGGAGACCTTGGAGTAGTTCATTCCACCTGTATCCAACTGTACCTGTTACCAACAATGATTACATACTAAGTTACTTATATCGATAACGTTAGGTTTTTTTCAGCTGAAATTTTAATATTCTTCAGTGGCGCTTAGTTTGAGCATATTGTTTTTCATATCTGGCAGAGAGTTGGCCGACTGTTGATTATAATGCTGCATTTTTAGTTCTATACCGATTTTGAAAACGATTGCATGCATCATATGTGTACAGTGTACCGCCAGACCTGTACACCTCTTGCAGGTGAAGACCATCTTTTGGGAAGGGTAGCACTCCGAACAATTCAAGAAAACTCACCGCATTAACTCTAGCATCTTGAAGAGCCATGGTCCATGCTCTAGAGAAGGGGAGAACACGGAAATGGTGCAACATATTCCTAAAAGGGTTTATCTTGATTGTCATAGAGGGTGACTCATAAAGTGACAAAGCAGGGTCAATTAATCAATGAAAATAGTGATATACTATGTAAAGAATGATGTTGCTAAAGAGATTCGTCTTACAGAGCATCGTCTGAGCTATCTGCACAGAGGCTGATGACCCGTCCATCTCGACAAACTATCTGGAGCAAGGAATCACAGCCTTTTCCTTCTGGAGGGTTCAGATCTATAGGCGGCACACACAAACACAGGAAAAACTCCAATGAAAGTGAGTCATCTAAGCAGTCCAAACTGACCACAACAACACAGGTTCAGTGGACATGTACCTTTACAAGCTTTTGAACCACGAATGTTAATGCAGTCGACCCTCATGTGGAGATCATCCTCCATGTCACGCCGTTCTTGGTCATCGTAGAACACGAGTCGTCCATCGGCCCACAAGTCAAACCAATTCCTTTTCCATCGACGCAATATGGTGCCTAGGGTAAGCAAGCCGTTTTCAGAAAATGTCCATTATCTACCATTGACACTAGATTAGACTAGAGACTAGACTATTTTAACATCATGCACTCAAATATCGAAAGTCAACATGTGATTTACATCAGGTTTAATATTAAACCAATTGGACTAGCACTACTTACTCTGACGATGGAGCCAACCACTTTTAACGATCGACATCCTGGAAGTAGAAACTCCAAAGGACCTAAAGGGAAAATAATACATACGATTGTTAACATAGTTGTTTATATTGTTGTCATTACGAAAACAACAATGACTTTATTATAAACTGTAGGCCGACCCATTTCGTTTAGCCTAACTAACGCTATTCTACGTCGAAGACATCGGGAGGTCCTTCGTATGCATCATTGGAAATCAAAGTAGCATTCCAGCATTTCTGTATAAGCTAAGAAAACAGCCCACAATTGCATTAAGCGCTCTAGTTTGACGTACTTTCATAAAGTCCTAGGCGGACACAAAACGGGAAAGGATCGCGTGTTTGTTTTGAACGACGGGACCTCAGCTGATCCCGGTTTACGTCACCACTATGTCACGTGACAACGATGGGAAGGGAGCTCGACTTCTACGAGAGCCAGTAAATAATCGACATCAACATCAATTATCACTTTCCTCTCCTGACCTGAACCACACTCTGTATTCAAATTCGTGGTAAAAAATGAAAATATCAGTTTTAACAAATGACGTACATGCGCATTTTAAAACGGCGCTATCCGTGCTAGTGGAGCTACGCACTGCGTATTATTAGTGACCCTTCTCCTTCTGGCCCAAATGCTTTCCGCTCTAGAGAGGGTTGTTGATCACACATCGCCACTCACCAGCTCAAACTAAAAGAGACGTAATCGAATTTTAAACTAAAGGAAGGATCTTCCGGGCGGTCAACCCCGGGGTGCAAAACGCGCGCACCGCTTCTCCCCCCGCCGCCAACCTGCCTGCTCTGCAGCCCGTCGTATCAGCAAAGTGCTTCTCTGAAATGGCGACGGCAATATACTTGGAACATTACCTTGACAGTGAGTATGTCTAAATAATCCCCAATCATCAAAGTCATAACATTTAGACGCCTCGTATAACTGACCGCGTTTTAACTCCACTTGTAAAGCTTTGGTAGGAAGGCTAGCGCCGAGCGCCATGCTACTGTGACTAGCTCCTGTAGTTCCCTCATTAGCTCAGCGTAACATCAATGTTTCAGAATGGCGCGTAAAGCAAAGCTCTCTCCCCACTTTGAGAGGTCTTCATGACAAACACACCGCACCACACGCAAGGGTCAGAGGCCTCAAAGGTGGTCGTGGTCGAGCAACAGTACTTTAGCAGTGCTGTTGTTTTGTATGTTGTTTACTTGAACAAGTTAGGCTTTTCAATGTATTCTGGATCCTAAAGACTTCCTTAGGTTTTACTGTGTTTGTATGTTTTTACGATTGTCTTTTCTTTTTGGCAGTGGGCAACAACATGCAACCTTAAGATCATGACTTCTTGGTAGCTGCCTTTAACTTTGGGCTTAGTCTGCTGGTCCACTGTTTATTGCATCGTTATCTTCCAGCAACGTGTGTTCTGATATTAACCGCACATGTCGGTGTTTTTTTAAACCTTTGGAAAAAGCTATTCTTCATGGTTCATCCGTTCATTGGGGTAATACTATACTGCTGTTTTCCAATCTGAAGACTATAATGTCTATTGCAATAAATAAGTAATTACATGCATTGCACTATCAGGGATACGTAACATTACTCCACATAAAGTAGGCCTATCGAGAATGAACAGTGTTGATAGCTGCTGCTTTTAGATTCAGATTCATAGTGTTCCCAGAGTACGTTATTTATTAATTTGTTTGTCAAATTTTCTCGGCTCAAGGTGGAATATATGAATGGAGAATATAAATAAGTCTGGGTGTTAATATCTGCAGCTTGGAAAGCTGCTGAACATTGAGTGACATTGACATGGTTTAAACTTGAATGCCCAACTAGGTATTGAGAACTTGCCATGTGAACTTCAGAGAAACTTTACTTTGATGCGGGACCTGGATAACAGGACTGAAGGTAAACGTTTCACCGATAACATTGTAACACTGACTGTAATTACAATCTTATTTGTGCAAATCAACGTTTTGGCTCCGGATCATGATTGTTGTTTTGGCCTTTGTTATAACGGTTGTATTAAGAGACAAATTAACAGCCTTGATAGTTGTGTCTTGTGTCTGGATATTTAGTGTTTTAAATTTTGAAATTTGCACTGTAGAGAAAAAAGGAGAGATTGACAAGTTGGCTGAGGAATACATAGCCAATGTGGTGAACTTGGCTTCAGTGCAGAGAGTGGAACATCTGCAGAAGATCCAGAATGCATACAGCAAGTGCAAAGAGTTTAGTGATGACAAAGTCCAGCTTGCTATGCAGACCTACGAGATGGTCAGTACAATATACAATACATTGTGTACACAGTTCTATAAACTAGAATTTTTCAATGGGTTTTACCAATGTTGTTGTGTGACTTCATGAACACCGTAGTGGAAATCACTTTTTTTGGTTTGTTTAATTGATTCAAGGTGGACAAACACATCCGCAGACTTGATGCAGATCTGGCACGGTTCGAGAACGAGCTGAAGGGAAAGCTGGAAGTAAGCGGCTATGAGAGTCCAGAGGCAAGGGGATTGAAAAGTAAGCTTGGAACTTTTAAAACTGTTATCCAGGCAGGCCCAACACAACTGTACTGCTTGATTTATATGTGTCTCTTCCCGCACTCAGAGGCCGACTCCAGGGGGCTAAGAGAGAAGCGTGTGTCCAGGGGCAGAGGGAGGAAGAGCTCTGATGAAGATTCTCCAAGGAAGAAGAAGATAAAAAATAAGTAAGAACTTAAGGAAAAAACTGCTTGACTATATCATCGAACATAATTTATTCACACATGCCTTACATTGTATCCGTTATATCATAGTACATAGTATTCAACTATATTTATCATATAGGTTGTTAACCTGTTGTGTTGTAAGTGCTCTTCCATGTCTGTTCAGATCTACTATCTGTACTAGGGCTCACTTGTATTATGTGAACTCCCTTTTAGAAGCCTTTCTCTTCCTTTACTTTTCTTCTTTCAGCCCTGATTTGAGTGATGGTCTTCTGCCAATGCAGCCATCGGATGTTCTAGACATGCCAGTGGATCCCAATGAGCCAACCTATTGCCTGTGTCATCAAGTGTCGTATGGCGAGATGATCGGCTGTGATAACCCAGATGTAGGTTTCACATGATTATCTATTGAAATGATCTGAAATGGTGCATTAAGCAAGGTATAATAATAATAAAGTCTCCTTTTGTTTTATTTGCAGTGTCCAATAGAATGGTTTCACTTTGCTTGTGTTGATCTTGCAACCAAGCCCAAAGGAAAATGGTAAGAACTTTTTGCACAGCGTTTGATTCATGTGGTATTAATATCATGTGATGTTTTAACATCAAAAGGGATTTGTATTAATGGGTTTTTGTGCCTAATTGTTTTTTGTTTTTTTCTTCCTGAAACCTTTAGGTTTTGTCCTAGATGCACACAAGATAGGAAGAAAAAGTGAGATTTCAGATAGGGTACTTTTATAATATTGATGTATATTGAGGATAGATTTAGAAAAAACGTTATATATGTATATATATATATATATATATGCATACATTTTCCCTATATCCTTTCCTCATTAAAAAGTTTTTAGTTAAAGCCCAGTCCGGAATTGGGGTATAATTGTGTGTCCGTTTGCTCATTTTCCACAAATGTTTTTTTTTTTTTTTTTTTTTTGGATTAATGAATAAAGCTTTTTCATTTCAGATGTACAATAGATGAAAGGTAAACTTAAATTTCAAATGTTTTTGATGATTAGATATGTTTGCCATTAAGTGCCGCCCACCCCTAAATGATCAACTTCAATCCCGGATTGTTGCTTTGACATACTTGAAGTATAAATCTTATTTTTTAAATAAAGGCCTGCTGAAAATATACGTATGACTTGAAACTCAGTATTCTGAACAACAATTCTGGTTGTACTAGGAAAGACCTTATGTCTGAATTTCAAATACCTACCTCTGGGGCATGCATATTACTGCATAACTGACTGATTCAATGTAGTGTAGTGTGTATTATATATTATTTTTCAATTTAAACCAAACAAGAAAAGTAAACCAATCTTTCCTCTATCCAGAATGCTTTTTTATTACATGTGCTGTACAACAACTATGATAAGAAAATCACTTGTGACATTCTTGGATGTATTGTGAATGTGATATATTAAATTAGTCGGTCAGTGTCTTGCAAACTATAGGAGGTATGAATGCACTTTGAATTGAACTTCCCCATACAGAGGTTTGAAATGCAGGCATGGTTTTAGAATTCATCCCATAACTTTGTACATCACATCCAAATCTACAAGATATTTCTCTTCGTATCCGTTTGTATCATGGGGAAGAAGAATTTTTGGTTTGAGAGGAATTATTTCCAAAGAGATTTATTGTGTTAGCTAGGTTTTGGTCACTAAAATGATAATGAATAGCTTGTCTGTATTCCTACTGTGAGTATCCATTATTTATGTGTACCCCTGATATGTAAGGAGCCAAAGCATTTTGTATTTTTCTTATACTTCAGTATTTTATATCAAATAAATATTGAATTGCTTATATATGGTCTCATTTGTTACAGGGACAATGTCCGTAATTTAATCATCTGTAAATTCTCAGTAAAAGTACAGACATCAGCCTTTTCAGGCCAAAACCCTATTTGGGTGATCGGTTTCAAAATCCATCATCCGACTCTGCATCCCAACTGCACTTTTCCTGATCGCTTTGGGAAAATTCCACTTCTATATCATAAACAAAATCAGGATCATCCTTGAGTCTTCGGTTTTGCTCAAATAGTTGATCCATTTGCCCTTTCTTGCGGGCCAGGGCATCGTCATTTAATTTATTAAGATCTTCTTCAGGGTCCACCTGGAATGAGGCAAGGCTGTGCTGCAAACTGTGGCCCTGCATGTGATCTCGTAGTACTGTGTGAAGCCTCTTCAACTGACTCAATGGAACACCTCCCAAGTATTCTTTGTGCCGAAAATGGTTCTTCAGTCTTTCAGCAGCCAAGCAACAGTCTAGGAAGAAACGTCACGTTTAAATGTACTCAATATTTACACTGAGAAAGATTTGATTGGTAATACATTTATTGTCCTAATAATAGATTATTACATCCTTCCGTTTCTAGAATATACATTTGAATGACTTGCCTATCATTAACCATTTAAAGTCCCACCTACTACTTGATTAAAGAAATCGAAATTGTGTCATGGCGTCTAATGGCATATTTATTGTTTTACAAATGATAATAGAAGGTGCATGGAATGACCTACCTGAGTATTTAGAGAAGTTCCGCACAGGTATTATTCTTTTGCGCACTTGCTTTGTGTCTTTTTGTTTGTACAGTAAAATAATTGCGGGGGGACTGAACTGAACGCCGCATCGTTTCGCCTCATAGGACATCTTCACAGCTTAACTTTAGTGGCGATGTAATCTTGTTTCCTTGGCTGCCTACTGTTTACCAGTAAGTAATTATTCATAGAAAGTCACACACATTTATGTAATTTTGTTAAGGACGGAACGGAAGTCTAATCTATAATGTAAACATGCATTCGGACCTAAGAGCAAAAGAAACGAAGAGCAAGGTTGAGGGGTATCAACCGAGAAACATTACATCCTAGAAAAGAATGTGCTGAGGGCGAAGGCTGGCCCCGATCACGGCAATACTTTTGAACTACAAGTGGTTCGTGATAATGGTAACATAATTTATTATAACCCGATCAATATGTTTGCTTTTGTATTCAGTTCAACGTGTGCGCTTTTTATTAAAAAATTAAGATAATTTTGGCCCTTATTTTAATCTGGCATCTATACAGAGCCCAACATACAGAAAAGGGTCCTTCATGTTTGTTGATTTCCGTAAACAATTCAAGGAGGATGCCGGACCAGTCTTTTACCAATGGAACGGATCAGGATTGACACAGATTTAGTTAGATATCTCCTATTTCACTTTTTGGTTTCCAATGATCATTTTACTCGTCTTTACTTTTAATTATTTATTGACATCTTATTGCTATACACAACAAGGCATGTTATATATTTTTTCTTAAAACCCACCGAAGTATACATGTTGGAAATTATCTTAAATAATTGAAGTTCTCGCAGGGTTATTTTCAAACGTATTCGTTCGAATTCAAAGGTTTCCCCGGGCCGACAAATATCTGATCGTATGTTTGTTTCAGCATGTGATGGGCAGGTTCGTAATGCTTCGTTCAGAGAAGAGGCCGAAGAGTGGGTTATATAATGTATTCATTATAACTAGGGTATCCCGACAAACTATTGAGTTCGAAATGAATATACATATTTCCTATAAATATATATAACATTTATTTAATTCTTAAAACGAGATCGGTTTTAAAAGCACGCGTCATTGTACAATACATTATATAATTTTGTACTTACAATCCCGGTCTACTTTTCAGATGACAAAGATCAAAATATTTGTGGCATTGGAAGGCAGTGGCTTGAGTCAATATTGGTGTCCACTGAGTGCAACGGAAACGGTTTCCATAGGTATGTCTCTCCCTAATGCGGATGAATCAAGCATATTAATTAAATATAATATTGTATTTGGCCTTTTGTGTTCAGGGAGATGGTCACCACTGTCAAGTTCAGCCCTGATGTTCCGAATGTTCTCAACGTTCTGTTGGTTCACAAACTACCGAGAGGAATCTATGTTGATCCATACCAGCTTGCAACACTGAATGACAGTGACAGTCATCTGCAGGTTACAAGCTTTATTATATTTTAACAAACTTCATGAAGATAGTACCATGTAATTCAATATAAACAACAATTATAACTAACACGTAATCCACTTAAGTGTAATTAAAAATGTTTTCTATGTTCTATTATATGTAATGTAGCCAACTAATTTGCAATTGTTTAGATACTACTAGATTCACCCATCAACCTAGAAGCTCCTGCTCACAGAACTGGAGGATTTTCTGCCCTTTTGTATGCCACTCTTGTTGGACAACGTTCAAAATTACTGAAGAAAAGCATCCCCATACATTGCCGCTACCATGAGCCCTCATTTGGCGATCAAAAGGCTGTAATTGTTAACATAGGATCTCCAGACCTGCTGCTCAGAAGTGAAACATGTAAGTGATGAATAACAACATACTCATATGTAGATCTATGCATCATATGTCGAACCAAGGATCTCGAGTGCAGGTTCGAACCGATCTTAAATGTTGAATTTTCCCTGTTGAGTAAGGTTGTTGATATCTTCAAATTTAGGAATGAATGTATAGCAGAAAAACATGTTTAAGACTCAACATATCATGGAGGATTTCGTTCCAGGCGATGCATGAATATATGCATACGATTGACTAATAACTCTTCTTTACTCTCATGGCATGAAAGCAAAATATAGCATAAAAAAATATTCAGGGCAATTTCACTTCGTATGCCTTCAATCTTAACTATTGAGTTCCTTTTAATAAAAAATATTTGACCTCAGTCACATCGTTTCTAACCCTGCTTTGGGTAGGTTTACCAATTCACACCAATGGAATAGTGTTTCATTGGCTTTTCTTTTATAACATTGTTTCAACATTATTTGTTTAAACATTATATGCATTTCATGTTCCACATTCAATTATGTCTCTTTCTCTTTAAGGTAATGATGGCAGCAATTTCAAATCTTATTCTATTGTTGATGCCCCCTGCACAGCTACTAATTCGAGCATATGTTCATGGGTTCAAATCCATCTTAACAAGGTATCTTTATTCATATTTTGAAAAATTATATTGCATTTTAGATGGAAAAAGTATATATTCTCTGTAGTATTTTAATGACACCTTTTTTTTATAGGAGCAAAGCCATGTGAGCTTGCAGATACCTGTTGGCGATGGATCACTGGTGATACATGTTATCTGTGGCACTCTTCTAGTTACTTTCATTTGCTGTTCGGCACTTTCTCTAAAGATCTGGAAACACAGAGTTTTAACATAATATTAAAAAAGAGATAATACTTCACCTTCTGTAGATTAAATAAAGACACATTGAAACACATAAATTGTTAATTTTTTTGTGTCGTAATTTCTCCAAACCATTTTTCCATCCAATTATTTGCAATAGGCCTACACTACCAACAATCCTTTAGGCATTTATTCAACATTGAGGTATTTGATTCTTAAGTTTCAAGATGCATAGATTTTTTTCCTTTGCAATATAACAGTATAATAGTGTAGTATAATAGCAATACAGTGATGTACAGTGAATACAGTGGTCCGTTAGATCAATCAGTGGTGGGTCATGCTGGGTCTTCAGAGCCGGTCCGTTTGATCAGTCTGTTGTGGGTTATGCTGGGCTGGGCAGGGCTTGGTCTGCAGTTCCGTTTCCCCTTCGCCAAAGCCCAATAATCCTAGGGCCGAAAATACTGAAAAAAGTTGCATTGTAAATAGTAGGAAACACATTTTCTGTGGGTAATTTATTCGCCCCGCTGTCCGCCATCCCCCAAAGTGCGCATCGGATATTATGAAGTCCTTCCAGTTTAAATCGAAGAATTAAGAGGTGTAGCGGAGTTTGTAATCAAGTTGAAACTCTGGTGAGTTATGTGTTTTACGTCTTTTGGTTTGTCATGCTTTAGCTTTATCCTATCATTCTGTGTTTTGGGCAAAATATATTTTGGGGGATTATTCGGAAGGTCATGTATACACTTGATTTGACTAACAGTAAAATATGTTTGTTGTTTGACGAGTTGACTCAGGCCAGCCCGTTAGTTAACAAGCTAATATCGTAGCCTACCATGCTAACATTAGCCTGTAGCACACTTGTTGGCCAAGTACCGATTGCTTACCTTACTGCTAACCTAGAAAGTTGGCCGTTGGTTTGAGCGTTCACCGTGTATTACAGTTGATAATGAAGAGTTTAACACGCCTACAAGCGTCTCTGCTCCTAATTTATCAGCCAGAATAAAATACTACATTCAACGGTATACTTAATTATTCTTGACTTAAGTTCTTTCACGGGTGCATGACAACAGAGGACACTTATAAAGCCACTTAGTAAGTTACTTATTGAGGTTATCTAATTTGTATTCTACGTGAAAGTTAAACAAGTCTTACGTCACCCTTTCATTAGTCTAAACATTTGTCGCCGTCGCAAATATAAAATTGTCCCTTTGAACTCTACATTGTTGGAGCAGCTTAGTATCAATACATCTGTTATAATCGTTGGTAACGCTATTGTAATTTGATGTCTGCTGAGTTTCTTCAAGGAAAGGTTCAAGTCCGGGATAGCTTTTAACTGACTTTATTGTTAAAGTAGGCATGTTTCGGTATGGTAACTGGCTATGGAACGAAAGTCTAGGAATCGTGTCGAACACGTGTGAGAGATAATAACTCTGGCTACTTCCAGCCACGGGCAGAGGCCCGTGACTGTCCGCGGGTGTCGCTGAAAATCTCTGGCCCCTTCTGGTAGTGTCCACAGGTAAGGGACCGTCAAGTGGGCGTGGCCTAGTGGGCGTGGTGGCTTCGGCTTCTTCAGGTGATGCCTTCTGTGGTGGAGCCGCCTTCAATAAGGTCTTGCTCCCCTAGTGGCTATGTATAGTATTTACGGCTTATATGTTTGGTCCTGCTTCATTGGGTCTATGTGTGGGTAGCTTAGATTCTTAAAATATGTAACATGTCCTATTTCTCCTGGAGTTCCCTATATTGACTTTGTTTGACTCGTATCATTTTGTGTAAAACTTTCCGACCTGCACAGCTACCTTTTTCCACACCACCGATGTGATTGACGTCTTGCCTGGTGCTTGGTTGTCATCCTTCTACTACCCCTACCATGTGTGACAACGGTGACCCCGAAGACAAGCCCCCAGCACCTCCAGTCCGAATGAGCAGCACCATTTTCAGCACAGGCTCCAGCAAAGACTCTCTCTCAGGCAATCACAGCTCCAAACCCCTCCCCTCTGTTCCCGAGGAGAAGAAACCTCGCAACAAGATAATCTCAATCTTTTCAGGTGCTGAGAAAGGTGAGACGTGCAAAGAAGACATGGCCTTCATGTACCAGCATTCCCCTTAGCACAAAGGCCAAACATTTGTTTGAAACTTTCCATGACTTTTACTGCTTCAACAAAATTAGTAAATGCAGAAATGGTAAATTTTCAGGTGGTAGGAAAAAAGATAGAGATAAAGAGCGACCAGAGATCTCTCCGCCTTCAGACTTTGAGCACACCATCCATGTTGGTTTTGATGCCGTCACTGGGGAGTTCACTGTGAGTTTACGCTCTGCTCTACCTCTGTTGGCAATGTTTGTTTGCCGATTTATTGCCATTGTTTGATCTGAAAACCCAACTGATTTGAACCACCCTGTTGTCCGCTACCTAGGGTATGCCAGAGCAATGGGCCCGGCTGCTTCAGACTTCAAACATCACCAAGTCAGAGCAGAAGAAGAACCCACAGGCCGTCCTCGACGTTCTGGTTTTCTTCGACTCGACAGGCAACTGTCGGCAGAAGTATCTCAGCTTCTCATCTTCAGGTGAAATGGTGTCTGAATAAGGACAACTTCTATTCTTCCTGTGGTCAGTTGGTTACCAGTCCAGTGGTTGTCAGCATAGCGTTTGTAGCACAACATACATGGCAAAGACCAAAGAAGAGTCGATGCCATGAATAAATGTTGATCTTCCTTTCCTCTCTCCTTAGAAAAAGATGCATTCGCCCCAGGGCCTCAATCTGTAAGTTCTATAATTCTATTCACTTAATTATTTAATTTAAAATATTTTTTTTCTTATATTTTTTAAAACGGACTGGCATTTGATCAAACCATTCCTCTAATTAAGCCAATGAAAAAAGGCTCGGAGCCTTCATCGGCCAACATCAAGAATATCGATGATGAAGACGACGATGAAGCTCCCCCTCCCATCGTTGCACCAAGACCAGAACACACAAAGAGTGTAAGCTAACGTCTTTAAGCAACCACATGAGCATGGTGTTACTATAGCTATACACTTCCATGGAGTTATTCTTTAAATTGAATGGTAGGTTATATGTGAATGTGCTTGGGCCTGACTTCAGAGTGTCTGTGTGTCCTGTAGATGTACACACGCTCTGTTATTGACCCAATTCCTGCTCCAGTCACCTGTCCAGACGGGGACTCTGCCTCAAAGGCTGTGGACAGACAGAGGGAAAAGGGCAAGATGTCGGACGAGGAGATCATGGACAAACTGAGTAAATCTTGCTGCCTTATTCCTGACATGTTACTCCCAAGACACCTTGCCAGCATTGTTGGTTAGTTTCCATGTATGTGTGTCTGATTGTGTAATTGCTTACAGGAAGCATAGTCAGCATTGGAGATCCCAAAAAGAAGTACACCAGATATGAGAAGATTGGACAGGGGTAAGTGTAGATGGCTCACTGGGTGGCCCTACTTTAATCCACATTATACTAACTAGAATGACAAGTGCAATTCATGTCCAATTTGCGCGTTTTGCTCATCTTCATACAACTAGGGTGTTGATTGGATTTTCTTTAAGCATCAAATCCTGACTGAGACAACAAACCAAGGTTTTAAGAATTGAACATGTGTGCATGGTACAGACATTTGCATACTACTCTTTATCAATTTCCTATTGGTTGAAGCATATTATTTCTCATTAAATCTCTTTTTTTACCCACAGGGCTTCAGGAACAGTATTCACTGCCATTGATGTTGCTACGGGACAAGAGGTAAAGGACACTTGACTTGTGTGACATATCATCATTTAATGGATAACATTATGGCAAGAAACCCAATCCTAAATATTATCCAGAAGATTGACTAATGCTATATTTCCAATTACTGGTATTGTTTGACAGGTTGCCATCAAGCAAATCAATCTCCAGAAGCAGCCCAAGAAGGAGTTAATCATCAATGAGATATTAGTTATGAAGGAGCTGAAGAACCCCAACATTGTCAACTTTTTAGACAGGTACAAATAAATAAATATATTATATCTCTGGATGGCTCCTTACCTTACCTCTCTGGTTGGCATTTGTTGTCCATAACCGTTGCATTGGTTAAGAAAATCCATCAATTCCTAAGACTATATGTTTGTGAGTGCTTCTCAGTTTCCTGATGGGGGAGGAGTTGTTTGTGGTTATGGAGTATCTGGCTGGAGGCTCACTGACAGACGTGGTGACGGAGACCTGTATGGATGAGGCCCAGATCGCTGCCGTTTGCAGAGAGGTAAACGGGGAACACCCAGTACTAATAATGATCTATCTTGAAGCTGTTTGATGCTACTGTTAGTGTTCATCATCCTTAAGGCCTCACTCTCTTCATTCCATCCTAGTGTTTACAAGCGTTGGAGTTCTTACATGCAAACCAGGTCATCCACCGAGACATCAAAAGCGACAATGTGCTCTTGGGGATGGATGGCTCTGTCAAGCTCAGTAAGTCCTGCACTGCTAGCTAACGTGGGAGACACTGAAGATGTGTCTTGTTTGTTACCAATGGGGCCTCAAGAGTCAATGTTTTCCTCCCACAGCCGATTTCGGCTTCTGCGCTCAGATCACTCCTGAGCAGAGTAAGCGCAGCACCATGGTTGGCACGCCATACTGGATGGCCCCAGAGGTGGTGACCCGGAAGGCCTATGGGCCCAAGGTGGACATCTGGTCCCTGGGTATCATGGCCATAGAGATGGTGGAAGGAGAGCCTCCCTACCTGAATGAAAACCCCCTGCGCGTAAGTCATTTACGCACATTTAGTTTTCAATCCATGATGGGACAATATTTCTAACCACCGCTCTCCAATTATGTCATTCCTTCAGGCGCTCTACCTTATTGCTACCAACGGCACCCCTGAACTTCAGAACCCGGAGAAGCTCTCACCCGTCTTCAGAGACTTCCTTAACCGTTGCCTGGAAATGGATGTAGAGAAACGATGGGGAGGCACAGAGCTGCTCAAGGTAGAACCCCACCCACCCCTCGCTATCAGTTGTGATTTGATTGTAGAACTGACCTATAAAAAGTTGACTGTTACTTTTTATTTGCATCCCCTCCCCCTCTCTTGGGTCTCTTCCACCTTCTACCCCACCGAACAGCATCCCTTCCTGAAGATCGCCAAGCCTCTCTCCAGTCTCAACCCCCTCATCCTGGCTGCCAAGGAGGCCATGAAGGGCAATCGTTAGTCGGAGCAGAGCAAAAGCCTCCCCGCCTTCCAATGCTGTGTGCACGTCTGTGCCAACCGTTATCGGTGTGTTCTCTCTGTGCCAGACAATAGGCTGGAGTCTGGGGCAGCCGTCTGATTCAGCCCTGAAAAACCTCACTGTGAAGAAGACCAAAAAATACAAAAATGTCAAACAAACACCCAAGCGAATATCCTCCGCTGTCCGAATGAACTATGCTCCGCGCCCCAGCGTGCGAAGACAAGTCAACCAAGTGGTTAGTTACAGTGCCAGGCATAGTTATTTTGTAAAAGAAAAAAAGATGGCTAGTTCTGTTTAGTGTTTTGTTTATGTTGGTAATTAAAAAGGAATTACTGCCTTAAACAAATGCAAGTCGTTCCCTTAATGTATTGTTGTGTATGTCTGTTTCTCACCTGTATTTTTAATATTGTCCTTTTTACTTTTTCCATCTCGTCAGTGTCTTCAGTTTATTTTGATACTTGAATTTCATATTTGATCCCCTTCATGGTATTTAATGGGCCCAGACCAGTTATTCCCCACATTAAACATTGTATTATATAGGAAATGCCTCTCTCCCATTACCTTCAATGCTATTATGTTCAGTGATCATCTTGATCTTTATTTTGTGCCTTATCTGTACCCTCTTGATATTGGAGAGGTGCACTTTAAAGGAAAATCAAATGTTACATCAACAGGGTCCTCATTTTCTTCTCTTTTTATTGTAAAAAAAGACAACTGTTACGCCACATTGAACTCGTTATGTAATTCTGGGGCAAGGGTAGTGTCCCACCAAAATTGTACCGGGGGCGAAAATTGTACCGCCTACGTTATTTACTAGCTAAATTCAATACAATACAATTATAAAGTAAAAACAAGTGTTATCTGAGTTATGTTATTTCGTCTTTGGCAACATGAGCGAGAATGTTTTTTGAAACCTGCCTGGCAACGGACAATCGCGTCGAACGATGACTTATGTTTCGAATGCGGATTACGTAGGCGGTACAATTTTCGCCCCCGGTACAATTTTGGTGTGACAGCAGCACACTGCCTCTTTTCCATTTGTATATTGTGTAACTTTCAAAGTAGTTGGGGAAACTGTGGCTATATCATGCTGGTTAGCAAATGCAGTAGTTATTGTATATTATTGACATATTTCTTTTTTTTAGGACAACTAACAACTTAGTGCGCTCAAATAAATGCTGCCATTGATGCCTTTTGTGACTTTGTTGTGAAGGTAATTCGATTTTTACTCTTCATGATTCCAAGACTACAGACGTTTTTTTTAAGTCTTCAATTCTTCAGACCACGATGCACATATTTGTTGAATCCTTATTGGGATATTGGTGTATATGTATTTTAAGGTGTGTTGCCGATTCAAAATATTTTAGTTGGAGTGAACCTTATAACATTTTTAACATTCTTCCGTTTTAATCGACAAAAGACCTTACAGTTTAATGCTATGCATGTTATAGCCTGATGGGGGCGACGTTCGCACCTTTCTTGTTTAAAGAGTGTCGAGGAAGTAACTGACATTACCATACCCGGTGAAAAAATACAACGCATGCTGCATGATTCTGATCCTAAACATTCAAAATCGTTTGGGTCAATGGCAGGAAACCTGAAAGACAAGGAGGCATACCAAAGACTGAACTATCTACATCAGGTGTGAAACTACTCAGGACGTTGTATTAGTAGTCATAAAACCCATGAAATGCTGTTGTCTAATGCCATACTTACCTTTCATAGGCTGCGCATTGTGTTCTGTCTCAAAACGCCAGCAATGTGGAATTGGCTCGTTTTTACAGCTTTACCCAAAGGACTATCGCAAAACGTCTAGTTTTGAGACAGTGAGCGCGCGCACTCACACACACACACACACACACACACACACACACACACACACACACACACACACAAACTGCAATGAATAGGCCTATTGGGTGATGTTGATGTGATTAATTTAACTCAATTGCCACGTTCATTTATAATGACAATCAATATTGCAGGGACCCGTCAGTGAAGAGAACACTGTGTAAGAAGTGCTGCTCATTGCTTATCCCTGGTGTGACTGCTACATCAAGACAAAGAAGTATGGGTTTCCTTCATAATCCATAAATCCAAATAAATCTTAATCTACAATATAAATGATGCAGCATTCTAATTATACCACCAAAATAAAAGTTAATGAATGAATCATGTGTGCCGTTTTACCTTTTACTTTGTCTTTCCTAAGGAAATAATAAAGCAACTAGATTTACCGTGATAAGGTGCCTTAGCTGTGGACAAACCAAGACGTTTCTTAATAATCCAGAACATTGTTTGTGGGTTGACCGACCTGAAGCCCAGATGGAGAACCAGGTGCAGCCAGGTGATTGATTGTATCTCTTTTTCTACAATAATTACAGCCCCCTGGGAGTTGGGTGCTGCTGAGCTCTTGGAAAATTCCTCTCTCTGTTCAGAGTATTTCAAAATGACTGTTTTCAGTTGGTTGGATGTTCTTTACTATTGCATTGCAGATATGGATATACTCGATTTGCATAGGTTATCATTGCAATTGCTTATAAACGCCTTTTGGCATACAATGACAAGTTGCTAACTTGAGTACAGTTTAATGCAAGGAAAAAAAACTTTATAAAATGAATTTGTCCATTTGACTCCCTATCCTATCCCTATCCACAGATCCTAAACAATCTGCCATACAACTGCCAAAGGTTGATGTGTCCAAGCAGTCCGAGCCCAACCAAGACCTTCCTTCTGAGGCTATAGCATGAAGAACCTTTTTTTTTTATTGTACATACAGTTTGAGTTATGAAAATAAGTTGTATGCCGTTGAACAAGTATTTGAGTGATGTCACTGTCATATTTTGAGCTTTCCAATGTGTGTATGTTGTTGAAATAAAAGCATTATCATACCATTTCTTTACTTTGAACTAGATCTTTACTCATAGAAACAATACATTTTGTATTGTATCATTACATTTGCTGTTTTCAGACTTGGCCAATAGGAGGGCTTGATCTGAGATAAGTACAAAAACAATTTAAGTGTGTTTCATTTTCACTTTTTATTCATGAATAGATCAACTTGTCCAAGGAGCAAGACTCATTTGATATTTAATGGTTAAAAAAATAAAAGGCAAGCTTCATTCACTTTTTCTTTTTGTCTCCTTCACCTGATGTATTGCCCTTGGGCACTCTGAATCTTGTTTTCTGAGAGTATAATAAATTCTTGGAGAAGACTCTTGGAATGTGACCAATGTACAGAAAAAGAGCCATGCTCATGCCTGTAGAAAAAATAGAACATTGTCTTATGCTGACATTTCTCCATAGGTGACATGCCTAACAAGCATAAAAACTGCATTTCAGTTTGGTTTGTGTGCATGAGGTTGTGTTGCGCTGTATTTTACCTGTGAGTGGTCCTAGCCAGTAGACTATTGCATATTCCGTCAAGGTGAACCCAGGGCAGTTGAAGGTTAGGCTATAGGCCAGCGAAGGGTTCATGTAGGCGGAGGTATAATCACTGGCTGAAAAAGGATATAGACGTGTTAGGCTACTATTCGATTGATCAATTTATCTGTTTTAGCTGTTTCCCAAAACACAAATTAAACACAAAAACAATTATATATACGTCAACTGCACGATTCTGTGTTTTAATGAGCCAGTGGTATTTTTGATTACATTGATTTATATCCCTTGCTGCCCCAAAGATTTGATCCCAACAACAGAGCAATGTGATTGATTTTCCATAATATATGTCAGCTTCACAAAATTGTATCTCATTATTTAAGACAAAGCATGCACCTGTATGGGACAGGAAGGTCAGGAGTACTGCAACAAGTGGGATCCGTATCATAGCGGACCGGCGGCGCATGCTCAGGTGCACCAGGTGGAACACGAGCGCACACACACACTCGGTAAAGAACCCATGTAGCACAGACACCCGCAGCGACGTGCTGCACGAGCTCGCCATCAGGTTTTTGATCATGTGCATGTCCGTGAGCTCCAGGCCCCAGTAGTGCAGGGCCGCCAGCAGGGCCACGTGTGCTCCCAGGAACTGCCCCGCCACGGCAAGCAGGGTCGGAATGGGGGTCTCCTCCAGAGTCAGGAATCTCACAAGCGTCAGTGTGGGGTTGCCGGAGGCGTTACCGCACGCCACGCCATGGGTCAACAGCACCACGAACAGTATTGTGACACACACGTCAGGACCAAGACCCCCGGCCCACTGGCCCACCTCCACGATGGTCTGCACCTCCAGCAAGCATGCGGCCAGCACAAACGAGGCCGCCAACTCCAGCAGGAAGTCGAGACGCGGACGCCGCCTCAGAAGTACTCGGCTTGAGATACCGAAGGCCACAATGGCAATAAAGTAGCCAAGGGATGCATTGAGTCCAGACATGTTGAAGGGTAGATTGCTGCTCCTTGACACAATACCTAGGGTAGTGTGTGTGTTTGTCCATTTGCCACTGTTTGACAACGTGGCAAATGGAGAGATCACTGGCTTATCAGAGTAATGTCAGCTTTCGGCCCCCTCGTGACCACCTGCCAAAATACACACGGGTCCTTTCAAGGTGAGGTCAGCATGGCCTCGCTTTGCATGGATGGGCCCTATAATGGGTGCACTGCAGGCTAGGCCTATGTCATCATAGTCGCCACCATTGATGTAGAATGCATTCTAGCTATTTGTGAACGACTCCGTCCACTCATCCTGGGGCGACCAGCGAAATATCCGGAAGAAATGCCTATTGGTTTATCAACTTGAAAAGAGTGTTCCTGGCTTGTCAAGTCAACCCTAAATACACCATAGCCTGACTGCTGCAGGGATTGGCTCTAATAAAGTCCAGCCTTAGAAAGAAAATGTACCAACAAACGAGCGGCGCACAGCCTAGAGACGCCACACAATATGAAGAAGAGGCGCTAACTAACACAGAGGTCAGAGTTGGTGCTATGGCAACATATAAAGAGATAAGTCTCAGAATCGATCCAGACCATCAACTTTACAAATAGATTTGTATTCAGCTGAAGTATTATACAATTTTAAGAAAGTGAACGCTTTCGTTTAGACCAAAATGTCCAACTTATCAACTTTTGATAAGGTATGCGTTCTTTCTGTTGAAAACACCCATTTACCTCCTTTTACATTAGGTCATCTTCCACAAATGGACCATGTTATATGGCTAAAGTAACAGTCTGTCCTTTTGACACTCCTGAAGAGCGTTGATTACTGTTCCATGCAAAGGTGGGCCATTTCCATTTAAACTTGATAACGTTTTGAACCCCACCCTATCTCTAATTCGGAAGCGATTAAAAGATACAAACGGTTATGAAAACATATAAGGTGAGTAGTGAACTGAATATTATTTGTTCCATAGCTGTATTTGCCCCTGATAACAAAATGCAGCATAGCATATCTGTTCCCCCTAATACATGGAAACAGCTCCAGCCACTTATAAACCACTGTTACCTGCTGGGACTCTTTACCTATTATTTACTGCCCTGCAAGCTTAGTTTTACTTTTCATCTAGCCAGTGTATTTTATATTTCTATTTACTATAGGAGTACGTTATTCGAACAAAACGACAGGAAGATATATCTGTTCTGTCAAATAGTCCAAAGGCTTAACTTAATTAATTATTTCTGTTTACACAGGGAGAGGAAATTATATCAAGGGATTCACGGTTGTCTGCTCAACAAGGACTAGTATACATTCACATCACAGGCCAATGTGGTCAGCTAAGGTACAACGGAATTAACAGCCACTCAAATGTGCACATGAACACACACTTAGAAGTGTAGGATCCTTGTAAAGAGATACAGCCAGCACTGAATGAGTGGAACAATAATCGTCATGAACATATAAGGAAGACTATAGACCACTAGATTATAATGACTTAATATCCTAATTCATGATCTGCAAAGAACCTCTGGAAGGAATCCTTCAGTTTACTTTATAACATAAGCACACGCTTGATTGAACGCTAATAATGTCTCTGTATAGATATACACGTGCATATGTGATAGAATGTTTTACCATTCTGGTGCTGCGTCAGTGTGGATGTTCTTTTTTTTCCAAGAAAGAAAAGCTTCTTTCTAAGGAACTGAGCGCAGAAAACAGCAGGGCTGATCTGAGTGAGAGCCTCAAGTACGAAGACACATCCAACTGGTCTGGCTCCTTGTCCTCTCCCCCCACACCATTTAAGGCATTCAGAGGTAACATCGATTCCTAGGTAACCCACTGTATTCACAGGTAACCTCAATCATGTAGAACACTGCATTTGCAGGTAAAGCACTGTATTCACAGGTGACATACCTAATTCACATGTAACACACTGTATTCACCTATAACACACTTATCCACAGTTGACCCTACATTCAAGGGTAACAAAATGTATTCACAAGTAACACTCTACATTCAAAGTTGAAACACTTAATGCACAGGAAAGACACTACATTCACAGGTAAAGAACACCACATTAACAAGTTACAGACTGCATGCACTGGTAACACACTGTATTCACATGTAACACACTTAATTCAAAGGTAATCACATGTAATGGACCACATTCACAGGTTACACACTGTATTAAAGGCACCCAGTGCAACTTTATGTAAACATTCAATGAAAAATAAACATTCAATTTCTAGTCTTTTTTACACGTAGTAAGTTTCAATAACTCCATACCATTACATACCGACATTCAAGCAGCAAAGTTGAGACGTCGTTGTGTGGTGAGAACTGATAGAAAATCGATAACAACAACAATGCCGCCATTTTCTTTATTTTTTGTAACCTACAATAAATAAAGCAGGCTTCCAGTCAATGGAAAAATGGCTTCTCCCCACCGGCGATTGTTGTTGTTTACGATTTTCTATCAGTTCTCACCACACAGCGACGTCTCATCTTTGCTCCTTGAATGTCGATATGTAATGGTATGGAGTTATTGAAACTTACTACGTGTAAAAAAGACTAGAAGTTGAATGTTTATTTTTAAGCCTCGAAAGTTGCACTGGGTGCCTTTAAGATGTAACAGACTACATTAACAGGTAACACACTGTATTCACGTTTAACAGACTAGTGTTGCACAGTATGAGGAGGATACTGGAGAGGTATCATACCCTCACACAAAAAACGATACGATTCTCGATTTTTTTTAGTATCGATACTTTTATTAAAATAACGTTCTGTGTCTGTGCAGCGAGCCGCTCCAGTCATACTCCTTGCACGCAGAGGCTAGTCAGTGGGCGTGCCCCTCAGCTCGTCCTCAGCCACAGCAGCAGCAGGCAGTTCACTGAGAGAGAGCCATGGACCTTTAAAAATAGGACAGCGGATTAAATAATGGCGCCCATTCATTCCTATGAAAACTGATCAATGGCCGTTTCTCAATTCCTAGCACGCGTACTACGGACTCGATGACTTGCAAGTACGTACTTGGCAAGTCCGTACTTCAAGCACAGACTTGCGAGCACGCGAGTATGTACCTGCAATTGGAACAGCAGCGGACTCGATGACGTCACCACCTCTGCTCGTCCGTTAACTGTGCTACGTAGCCTACGGCCTCATTTAGGCATATACTACTGAACAATATAAACAAATGATATAAAACAAAATCCCAGCCTCTTTCATTTTCAAATAGTATGTAAATATTCTGAATGAATAAAAATTGAAAAGATATGCGTGTCCTGTCATGTGTATGAGCTATACACACACGACTTTATCTATATATATTTATATATTATCTTATATTATTATTATAATTATATTACATAAATATATATATAAGTTAAGAGTAACTTAAGCTACAGTTGTGCGTCTTCTCCATATTGTCCGCCATCGTACTGCTGCGAGTGCGAAATGCATCCTGGGATTTATAGCGGTTGCAAGTACACACGAGCCACCTCCGATGCATGCTCGGTGAAACGGCGAGATCGAGCACGCATCAAGAACACTTCTGGGTTTTACGACAGTACTCGCTTGATGCGTGCTTCGAATTGGAACAGTGCTCGGGCAACGACTGATGACATTTCACGAGTCCACGAGCACACGAGCACGCACAAGTACGCAAATTGAGAAACGGCCCATGCATCGGAGGTGGCTCGTGTGTGCTTGCAACCATAGACATCTTATAGCATAGACGGAGCATTGGCTGCTGGGACGCGAGAAATACGGCCGCCATCTTATGGCAAGCCATCCCCGCCAGAAAACGGCATCATTTAGACGCGTATCACCTTCATTACGCCGTAAAAAACGCCGTAAAATGTAGAAAAACGCCGTATTTTACGCCGTCATGCGCAAAAAAGCGCCGGTTTTTCCGCCGCAATTAAGCCTTTCAAGAGTGTGCGTAAAAAGCGCAGTTTTGAACATCAAACCGCGCGTAAAATACGGCGCTTTTGTGCACATCACAACGCTGTAAAATACGGCGTTTCTTTAGTATGCTAATAATCTCCGCCCTTCTTTTCTCTCAGCCAATGCATTTGAAGTGTTTGCGCCCAATCGCTGAACAAGAGAAGCAGACCAAATCAGTTCAGCCAGCACAGATCTGCTTTGAGGAGTTCTTCTCTCATTTGTTGTTAGTTGTAGGGTCATATAGATATATATTAGTAAATCCAGTTACAACAGTGCGGTCACCGTGGCCGTGGCCCAATCGATAGAGACGCTTGCTCTGTAGGAAAGAGGTTGTTTTAAAAAATAAATAAAAATACATTCGCGTCCTCGGCAGCCAGTCAGTTTCGTTCTCAGTGGGTGCTGGTCTCCGCCAGGGCTGCGCCTTGTCACCAATCCTGTTTGTGATATACATGGACAGGATATCGAGGCGTAGTCGTGGTGGGGAGGGGTTGCAGTTCGGTGGTCTGAGGATCTCGTCACTGCTTTTTGCAGAAGATGTGGTCCTCATTGGATCATCATCGGCCTGTGACCTTCAGCACT
This sequence comes from Gadus chalcogrammus, assembly GCF_026213295.1. Classification (NCBI taxonomy): domain Eukaryota; kingdom Metazoa; phylum Chordata; class Actinopteri; order Gadiformes; family Gadidae; genus Gadus; species Gadus chalcogrammus. The sequence goes on along the minus strand of NC_079423.1, from coordinate 21,273,887 downwards.
CACTGGATCGGCTGGCGGCCGAGTGTGAAGCGGCTGGGATGAGGATCAGCACCGCTAAATCTGAGGCCATGACTCTTAGCAGGAAACCGGTGGATTGCTTACTCCGGGTAGGAAATTAGTCCTTAGCCCTAGTGAAGGAGTTCAAGTACCTCGGGGTCTTGTTCGCGAGTGAGGGTACTATGGAGCGTGAGATTGGCTGGAGAATCGGAGCAGCGGGGGCGGTATTGCGTTCGTTTTACCGCACCGTTGTTACGAAAAGAGCTGAGCCGCAAGGCAAAGCTCTCGATCTACCGGTCGATCTTCGTTCCTATCCTCACCTATGGTCATGAGGGTTGGGTGATGACCGAGATGAGCGGCCGAGATGAGTTTTCTCAGGGTGGCTGGCGTCTCCATTAGGGATAGGTTGAGAAGCTCAGCCATCCGTGAGGAACTCGGATTAGAGCCGCTGCTCCTTTACTTGGAAAGGAGTCAGCTGAGGTGGTTCGGGTATCTGGTAAGGATGCCCACTGGGCGCCTTCCTTGGGAGGTGTTTCAGGCACGTCCAGTGGGAAGGGGGGGACCTCGGGGAAGACCCAGGACTAGGTGGAGAGATTATATCTCAACACTGGCCTGGGAACGCCTCGGGATCCCCCCGTCAGAGCTGGTCAATGTGGCTGGGAGCCTCAGGCGGACGGCCTGGGGGGCAAGCAGAGGCAGAGTGAAGGCGGAACCCTTCAGGAGGCCGACGGCAAGGACGATGAGGGCTCAGTCCCTCAGGAGGCCTGCAGCGGCACGGAAACCCCTCTGAAGGCCAGCAGTGGCGAAGGCGGAAACCTTCAGGAGGCCGGCGAAGACGAGGTAGAGGGCGGGTCCCCTCAGGAGGAAGGCGAGGTGGAGGGCAGGTCCCCTCTGGAGGAAGGAGAGGTAGAGGGCGGATCCCCTCTAGTGGAAGACCAGGTAGAGGGTGGGTCCCCTCTGGCGGAAGGCCAGGAAGAGGGCGGGTCCCCTCTGGAGGAAGGCCAGGAAGAGGGCGGGTCCCCTCTGGTGGAAGGCCAGGAAGAGGGCGGGTCCTTTATTTATGCCTAAAGGCTAAGGCAAGGAACCAGGGAACTCAGGTGACAACAGGGAACACGCAGGACGAACAACCACAATGATAGCACAAGGAACAAAGGAAAGACAAGGGCTTAAGTAACAAACACAACGAGGAACAGCTGAGACACATTAGGGGAGGGAACAGTAATCAACACAGGAGGGAAACACAGGGAAACACACCAAAACACGACAGACCATGACAAATACAGCGCCCACCTCAGCAAAAGGTAAAATGTAAAAAGAAGATATAAGCTACATTTAAAATACAGATGCTGTAGCCTACATAAAAATACAGATGCCACATGAAATATGAAAATAGTATGCAATGTATAAATATGCAAAACTAGGATATAACTAGGCTATAATGAGAATACTCGGTTACAGCTGTGCAATGACTATCCAAAATTAAATTAGTTGTATGGAAAGATTTTTGTCTATGGAATGATCTTGTCACTTTACTGCCACACATTGTGTGTGTCAGTAAAGTGATAGAATATAGGAGGTATAGGAGAATCCGTGTATGGTTCGTTCTTTGAATATTCCGATTTAAAACAAAATCAGAAAAAACAATTAACAGGATTGTTTTTAGTTTTTTCTGATTTGGTTTTGAAACTGAAAAAGGGCAAAAGGAATAAACAAATAAACGGCATTTGTGTTTCTGTGTTTTGTGTTTTGGTTTTTTAAACCCGAAACAGAAAAACAAAAATAGATACATGCATAGTTATAGGTGTCATGGTCTGTCGTGTTTTGGTGTGTTTACCTCCTGTATTGATTACTGTTCCCTCCCCTAATGTGTCTCAGCTGTTCCTCATTGTGTTTGTTACTTAAGCCCTTGTCTTTCCTTTGTTCTGTGTGCTATCATTGTGGTTGTTCGTCCTGCGTGTTCCCTGTTCCCTGTTGTCACCTGAGTTCCCTGGTTCCTTGCCTTAGCCTTTAGGCATAAATAAAGTGCAGTTTTCCCGAAACCGTCTGCGTCTGGGTTACCGTCCGCTACCAGCCTCTGCCCCCGGTTCCCCGCTCTCAGCCTCTGCCCCCGGTTCCCCGCTCTCAGCCTCTGTCCCCGGTCCTCCCCTACCGGCCTCTGCCCCCGGCCCCCTGCTACCAGCCTCTGCCCCCGGTCCCTAGCTACCAGCCTCCTCCCTTGCGGACAATCAGAGTGGGGGTGGTGAGTTTGGGGTACCACCCGGTTCCTCCTGGCACTCCAGCACCCGCACTGACTCCGGTCCCCGAGCCCTGTCCGGTTCTTGAGCCCACTCCGCTCCTTCCAGAAGGGGATCGGCCTCTGCTCCTGCCGGAGGGGCCCGCCCTCTACCTGGCCTTCCTCCAGAGGGGACCCGCCCTCTTCCTGACCTTCCACCAGAGGGGACCCACCCTCTACCTGGTCTTCCACTAGAGGGGATCCGCCTTCCACCTCGCCTTCCTCCTGAGGGGACCCGCCCTCTTCCTGGCCTTCCTGAGGGGTCCCGCCTTCCAGAGGGGGTCCGCCCTCTACCTCGCCTACCTCCAGAGGGGACCAGCCCTCTACCTGGCCTTCCTACAGAGGGGGTCCGCCCCCTACCTGGCCTTCCTACAGAGGGGACCCGCCCTCTACCTGGCCTTCCACCAGAGGGGACCCGCGCTCTACCTGGCCTTCCTCCAGAGGGGACCCGCCCTCTTCCTGGCCTTCCACCAGAGGGGACCCGCCCTCCACCTCGCCTTCCTCCTGAGGGGACCCGCCCTCTTCCTGGCCTTTCACCAGAGGGGACCCGCCCTCTTCCTGGCCTTCCACCAGAGGGGACCCACCCTCTACCTGGTCTTCCACTAGAGGGGATCCGCCCTCTACCTCTCCTTCCTCCAGAGGGGACCCGCCCTCCACCTCGCCTTCCTCCTGAGGGGACCTGCCCTCTACCTCGCCTTCGCCGGCCTCCTGAAGGTTTACGCCTTCGCCACTGCTGGCCTTCAGAGGGGTCTCCTTGCCGCTGCAGGCCTCCCGAGGGACTGAGCCCTCATCGTCCTTGCCGCCGGCCTCCTGAAGGGTTCCGCCTTCACTCTGCCTCTGCTTGCCCCCCAGGACGTCCGCCTGAGGCTCCCTGCCATGCCCTGGGGCAGTTTTCTGGCCTGACGTCCCTCCGCTCTGCCCCAGTCCATTTTTTTTTTTTTGATTCCCCCCTCCAAGGCGCCCCTCCACCCACCCGTTTTGGGTTTGACTTTCTTCGTTTTTTTGCTTGTCGTGGGTCGCCTGGGAGTCGACCCTTAAGGGGGGGGGGTACTGTCATGGTCTGTCGTGTTTTGGTGAGTTTCCCTGTGTTTCCCTCCTGTGTTGATTACTGTTCCCTCCCCTAATGTGTCTCAGCTGTTCCTCGTTGTGTTTGTTACTTAAGCCCTTGTCTTTCCTTTGTTCCTTGTGCTATCATTGTGGTTGTTCGTCCTGCGTGTTCCCTGTTGTCACCTGAGTTCCCTGGTTCCTTGCCTTAGCCTTTAGGCATAAATAAAGTGCAGTTTTCCCGAAACTGTCTGCGTCTGGGTCCTACTTGCCTGCCTGCACCCGCAACCCTAACAGTATTAGCCTACTGTATAGGCTGTCTGTATTTGTGTAAGAGTTATTTGTATTGTGTAACCTGCTGGATTATGAAAGTTAGTTTGGGGTAAATAAAGTGTCTGTCTGTCTGGGGGAAAATGCCGTGAAAAATGTAAGCACGGTGCGTTCAGGATTAGGACTGATATTATGTCGGCATAGGCCTAATCAATTGGGTTTTAATATTTGAAGCATTCATATCAGTCTATTCTTTTCGTAGGCTACTCTGCTGTTGGCCTTGATGGGGAGATATTTTTTTGCTTCCATGCACAAATAGTTGAATCCAACAACATTCCTGCGTCTCCAGAGCCCATTTAAGCACCGTGTCAGACTCAGACTGTTTACAAGCCTCTGAACGTTGTTAGAGCATGTCTCCCAGTTCATCAGTGTCTCTCTCTATGGCTCCCTCTCACTCCTTTCCACTGTATTTATATCGATTGAACAAGAGAGGATGTTCCGATAACTCCGCGAAAATAAAGGCTCCATGGCTGTAATAATTTAAATATAATTAACTTATAAAGCGTGTAACAAGACACCTAGATGATCTGGCTGGCTGACTAAAAAGGCACTGAATTTGGAACTTATAACACAGGAGGTCTGGCTTGCGGACTAAAAAGCATTGCGATCATAAAAGCGTGACCATCTGACAAAAGCACAAATCTGACAATAAATGGATTCGATCCGACAACCTCTTCCCTACATAGCAAGCGTCTCTATCAATTGCACCACGGTTATCACAACATTGAAACTGCATTTACTAATATATATATCGATATGAATATGACGCTACAACTAACGCAAAATGAGAGGAGATCTGTGTTGAACAGATTTGTGCCGCGTTTCCACTGCATGGTGCGGAACGGATCGGATCGCAAAGTTGCGGTAGGGAGTGGTGCCGGTATAGCCCAGCTCAGTTCCGAGGTCGCGTTTCCACTGCCGACAGTACCCTTGGTGGTAGGCCGGATGTCGATCGCCGCGGCAGCTACGTAAACATCGTAAACAACGTCTTCCTCCCCAAGAATGCAGACGAACGTCTCCACCTCCTTGTTCGCCCAAGCAAGCTTTTTACGCGACATGTTAATTGTAAAGAATAATACCTCGAGGCTACTGTTTGTTTGTTTTTATCCCCGCGTCACCCGGAAGTGACGATTCTGTCGACCAATCAGCGGAGGGGGGGTGTAGCTAGAATTTCACGGGACCCTTTCAGGCGTCTGGTCTCGTTTTGGGTACCGCAACGGAGGAGTCCCGAGAATGGGGCCGGAACGGGTACGGCAAAGTCCGGGTCACGCCCACTTTTGGCGGTGGAAACGCGACCCGACCCGCACCTTTGCGATCCGATCCGTTCCGCACCCTGCAGTGGAAACGCGCCATTGGTCTGCTTGTCTTGTTCAGCGATTGGGAGCAAACACTTAAAATGCATTGGCTGAGAGAAAAGAAGGGCAGAGATTATTAGCATACTAGAGAAACGCCGTATTTTACGGCGTTGTGATGTGCACAAAAGCGCCGTATTTTACGCGCGGTTTGATGTTCAAAACTGCGCTTTCTACGCGCGCTCTTGAAAGGCTCAATTGCGGCGTAAAAAGCGGCGTTTTTTTGCGCATGACGGCGTATTTTACGGCGTTTTTCTACATCTTACGGCGTTTTTTACGGCGTAATGAAGGTGATACGCGTCTAAATGATGCCGTTTTCTGGCGGGGATGGCTTGCCATACCATCTTGGAGTGGTCAACCGGGAGCAGCAACAGCAGCAGAAACAGGATGCCGGGCTGTTGTTCAGCGTATTCCTGCTCAAATCGGCGGACCATCCACAATAGGAATCGGGGGGATTACTTTTCACAAGTAAGATTTAACATTACCGTACTATTGGTATAATTGGTATTGAATAATAAAACACGCCAAACCATGTGGCCTTTATCATAGCTACACGTATGACAAAAAACCGCATGAAAATCAGTGGTGTTCAGTGAGGTATGATTAATTAAATGCGCTGACAGTTCATTGCTCCAGCCAAACGGATTACACTGAGTGGAGCGGATGACCACTCCAAGATGGCAGCCCCGCGTCTCGTCAGCGCCAGTAGGCGGTAGCATTCGATGCTCCGTCTATCATATATGATGTCTATGCTTGCAACCGCTATAAATCCCAGGATGCATTTCGCACTCGCAGCAGTACGATGGCGGACAATATGGAGAAGACGCACAACTGTAGCTTAAGTTACTCTTAACTTATATATATATTTATATGATATATAATATAATAATAATAATAATAATATAAGATAATATATAAATATATATATAGAAAGTCGTGTGTGTATAGCTTATACACATGACAGGACACGCATATCTTTTCAATTTTTATTCATTCAGAATATTTACATACTATTTGAAAATGAAAGAGGCTGGCAAAAGAGATTTTGTTTTACATCATTTGTTTATATTGTTCAGTAGTATATGCCTAAATGAGGCCGTAGCACAGTTAACGGACGAGCAGAGGTGGTGACGTCATCGAGTCCGCTGCTGTTCCAATTGCAGGTACGTACTCGCGTGCTCGCAAGTCTGTGCTTGAAGTACGGACTTGCCAAGTCCGTACTTGCAAGTCATCGAGTCCGTAGTACGCGTGCTAGGAATTGAGAAACTACACATATATGATAGACGGAGCATCGAATGCTACCGCTACTGGCGCTGACGAGACGCGGGCGGTTGCAAGTACACACGAGCCACCTCCGATGCATGCTCGGTGAAACGGCGAGATCTAGCACGCATCAAGAACACTTCCGGGTTTTACGACAGTACTCGCTTGATGCATGCTTCGAATTGGAACAGTGCTCGGGCAACGACTGATGACGTTTCATGAGTCCACGAGCACACGAGCACGCACAAGTACGCGAATTGAGAAACGGCCCTAGTGCATAACGTGCCGGATGCAGAAATATTCTCGTTGTGTAGCATCGTTAGCATTGTAGCATCATAAGCGAGGGGTCTGTCTGCACATCCCTCGGCGACTAGGTGGTAAAAGGAAAACCTCGGACACGAGGTTTTCCTTTGTTTCACTTAGACTCCTTTCAGCTGCCCAACCCTGCTTCTCCTGCAAAAAAGAAAACGGCTAATAAAACGCTTGAGGGGGCGTTTTTAAAAGAGAAAATTTGTATTTTATTAGTACATGGTGTGTTGATAAGGTTTATTGGACTACGTTACCCATGAGGCTTAGCGCCAGTTAGAGGGAAATAGCCTACGTGAGAGCTATGAGCGTGTACAGTTGTTGGACTGCTAATGCAATAAAACATGGCTAGGAACTAAACATGCTGCTGCGCCCGGTTTGTCATATATATGGAACAAACATAAGATGGTGTCAGATGAGGATTTTTATTTTTGCCGAAGTGGAGAGTTCTGCACGCTGCAAGGATTAGCAGAAGAGCCTAACGCTAGCAACAGGTGTCGGCTCGTCAAGGCAACGGGAGAGAGGAAACATGGATAAGCTAAGGCCTCGTTTACACGAGGACGCTTGCGGGTAAAAACGACAAAATATCTTATCGGAAGTGCCTTTCGTTTAGACGGCGACGGCGGTTTTTGGGCTTAGAAACGCAAAAATCTGAAACCACCCTTCAGAGTGGAAATCTTGAAAACGCTCCGCCGTAGTGTTTCCATCTACACTGCCAAGACGCAAAACTTTGCTCAGATCTGCTCACGTCGCATTAGGGATGGGAATTGATAAGAATTTCACGATTCCGATTCCGATTCCGATTCTGCTTATCGATCCGATTCCTTATCGATTCTCTTATCGATTCTCATTGGGTGAGAAAATAAGTATAAATGTGTTTGTTTGCATTACATCTTTTATATCTGATCAGAAGTGCTTCTAGTATTAGGAAATTTTACATTTTCAAATCAATTGGTCTAGAAGAAAAAATATATGTTTCGCTTTTTAAGCCCAAATGCCATCATTATGTGCCATACAACTAAAAACACAGACTGAAAACAGCCAAGTAAGAGCTTGTGCCTTTTGGATTTCTAAAAGTGCTCATTTGCATTCAACTTGTAACAAAATTAAACTGACATAAACAAAATGAAGCATTGATTAGACAGAGATGTATTAGATGGGCCTACCTAATAAACCGTTGGAACACATAAGACCGGAAACCATAGCAATGCCGGTAAACAAACCCCGAGAAGCCCAATCCCTATGAGAGCACCCCACGCTACGGCCATCCGGAGGCGACAGAGCTGTTGGCCGTGATATTAGATATACAATTATAATATAGTATATAATATATTATATACTATTATATATAGAGCTCCGGGAGTCGCAAACTGCAACAATCACTTTCTCCTCCATTCCGCGGTTCACCCGGACTGCTGCACTGAGTTTGACGGCTGAACGCGGATTGGCTGTTACGTTACACATGTCACTCAGTTATCACGCTGTTGAACGCTGATTGGCTGTCATCACGACAAAAGCTTGTCATCGGTTTTCTCCCGCGAAAAACTCGCCCTTATACGCGTCTCTACGTTCACTTTGTATGGGATCTTGTCGCCCCGTCGCGTTTGGTGTGAACGCACAATGCGACATGTTTGCTGCCTTCTGAACCAAATCAAAGCAGCGTGTGTGTGACGTCACGACGCATTTACCGCGACCGGAACCGATAAGCGGAATCGTTAAGCAGGCTTGCTAACGATTCCAAGGAATCGGTTGACTCGGAACCGGTTCTGAACAAGAACCGGTTCTCGATTCCCATCCCTACGTCGCATACGCGTTTACGTCACATACATTCCCCAGTGCAGGGAAATAAACAAACATGTTGGATTATTTCCATGCGTCGGACCGTCATGCTGCTCTGGCAGCCCTCATAAATTTATAGGAGTCTTTCCACGAAATGTACAGATATTATTACTGAACAGAGAAGGATCTGTAATTATGTTTTGGTTTTCCCGGCGCAGATAACAGAAGGAAGATTCTACGCATGCGCTCAGACATGGCGGTGTTGTGTAATAGTGTATCACAGCACCATCTAGCCGTCTGACATGCATACCCAATCGAATTCCACACACTTTTGCGTCACCATTTCCTCCCGAAAACGCTTGTCTAAACGCGGAATAAAAAGGTAAGACGCAACGCCACTTTTGCGTCTTGTGTTCAGACGGTCATCATGTAAACGTAGCCTAAGTCCACCAACACCTATGCCGCTAACAGGAAATCTGGCTGATAACTGGAAAAGGTTTAAGCAGAGATTCAGCATATGGCAAGGAGTGTCATAACTGCGGAAAAAATAACCACTAATAATAATCCAGTAGTTCATCCATGCAGAAAAATGCCATTCAAGCTGAGCGGAAAACTCACAGAAGAGTTCACTAGAATGCAGAAACTAGGAGTGATCAAGAAAATTGATGAACCTACATCATGGGTCAGCTCACTGGTCGCTGTGGAAAAGCCCAACGGAAAGCTGAGAACGTGTTTGGATCCAAGTGATCTTAACAAAGCAATCAAACGAGAACAATTTAAGTTGCCGACAAGAGAAGAGATCATGGCACAGTTTGCTGGAGCTAAGTGGTTCAGTAAATTGGACGCGTCGTCGGGGTTCTGGCAAATGAAGCTAGACGAGGAAAGCTACAAGCTTTGTAGTTTCAACACGCCAGGGGGAAGGTACAGCTTCTTACGTCTGCCATACATCCTGTCAGCGCCAGAAGTCTACCACAAGAAAATACACATGATCTTTGAACACATACCAGGAGTCGATACCATGATGGATGACATCATCGTGTGGGCGTCCAGCCGAGAAGAACATGATGTGCGACTGAGACAGGTGCTCGACCTGACACGGCAAGTAAACTTAAAACTCAACAAAGACAAGTGCCTGTCTGGAGTAATGTCATTGAAATTTGTGGGGGACGTAATCTCTGAGGCAGGGATTAGTCCAGACCCAAGGAAAACGTCAGCCATGGAGAACATGGAACGTCCCGAAAATAAGGATGACGTCAGGAGGTTTCTAGGTATGGTAACTTACCTTGCAAAGTTCATACCTCAGCTGTCAACAAAGTCAGCGCCACTCAGGCATCTCCTGGAGGAAAAAAATTAATGGACATGGTCACATGAACAGGAAGACTGCTTTAAAAACTTGAAGAGAATACTCACCAACGAGCCTGTGCTCAAGTTCTATGACCCGGAGAAGAGCACACGGATTACAGCTGACGCGTCATAGTACGGACTAGGGGCAGTATTGCTACAGTTGCATGACAAAGACTGGCAACCTGTCGCCTATGCCTCCAAAGCGTTGACAGCTGAAACTAGATATGCACAGATCGAGAAGGAGCTACTAGCCAGCACCTACGGATGTGAGAGATTCCATCAGTATGTATATGGTCAAGCTTTTGAATTGGAATCAGACCATAAGCCACTGGTGTCAATCATGTCAAAGCCACTCAATGACTGTCCTATGAGGATACAGCGCATGATGATACGGCTGCAAAAATACGACGTGACTATGACCTACACACCAGGCAAGTACAGGTTTGCTGCATGAACACAGACATCGGCCATAATACGGCTTCTTGTGAAGTATGTCTCAGATACAGACCCAAACAGCAGGCAGAGCCGCTGATGCCACACCAAGTGCCGAAGTACCCATACTACAAGGTTGGAGTTGACTTGTTCGATTGCAATGGAAAAAATCATATTGTGGGTACGGACTACTTTTCTAACTATCAAGAAGTTGCAACATTACAGTCCACAACCAGCAGAGACGTAATTGCTTTTCTGAAGACTGTTTTCGCGAGACACAGAGTCCAAAATGAACTGTTTTCAGATAATGGACCACAGTTTTCAAGCTGCGAATTTGAAGCATTCGCTTAAGAGTGGAGTTTTAATCACCACACGTCAAGCCCAAACTACCCAAGGTCAAATGGACTTGCAGAGAGCTCAGTTAAGATCATCTAAGGAATAATGAAGAAAGCACATGACGGAAATGAGGACTTTCACAAAAGTTTGTTGATCTACAGGAGCGCGCCACTGCAAAATGGCCTGTCACCAGCCCAGATGTTGATGGGACGTTGCATTCGCACTAATCTGCCCATGCATGAGAACCTGCTAAAACCAAAGGGAGCAGTGAAAGTAAAGCAGGCCAAAGAGGAGGAGAAAGTGAAGCAGAAGAAAAGGCATGACAAAAGTGCAAAACAGCTGCCTTACCTGAAGCCGGGGGACAGAGTCCGCCTTCTGGACTACTCGACAGGAACGTGGACACAGCTGGGACTTGTACAACAGGAGGTTGCACCTCGTCCTTACTTGATCCAGACAGATGATCGTGGATCAGCCCTGAGGAGAAATCGTGTGGACATCCGTCTACAAACTAACTGCTCCGAGACTGTCACACAGCCACCAGAAGTGACAAACAACACTTCGGGCAACAGAGACTGTCCGAGTTCCCTGAATACTACTGACTCTGGTCAAACCGTACCCAGTTCACCAGCAGTGAAACACAGACCCAGCAGGATGGTTAAACCACCTGTGAGACTGATAGAATCTTGCTTATGGAGTTATGCACTATGGGGGGGAAATATACATAAAAAAAATAAAAATAAATTGGAAATAAATAAGTGAATGTTTGTAACTGTGGTTATGGCAGTATCATTTATGTTTGGTTTTGAATATCTTACACTGAGAAAGCAAAGTTTGATGCTTACGGTTAATCTAAAGTAAACAAATGTTGTTTATTTGTTGTTATGTGGTAATGCAGTTACTTATTTTGAATGCATTGGTTTAGAAAGAAAATGCTTTACTTCTAAAGGAAGGGAGATGTGTTAATAAGGTTTATTGGACTACGTTACCCATGAGGCTTAGCGCCAGTTAGAGGGAAATAGCCTAGTGAGAGCTGAGCGTGTACCAGGCCCCCAGGATAGGCGCTTACTTCCGCAATCCACCAGTGCTCAGAGGCCAAGCCTGGTATTGCAGCTGTTTAAACTGGCAGTGGACGGGGGTCCGTCATTTCATGTGGCCCAGAAGTAGATATCGCCGTCCACTCCAATACAAGTGGGGAACAGGATTGTGTCTCCGCAAAAAATGTCTGGATATCAATCAAAGGCTCATAATTATATTTCTACCCTGTTCTAAAAAAATTTAAGTTTTTTCTTTTCAAAACTCCTCCTCAAGCGTCTTATTAGCAGTTTATGTTGGGTGGGCAGCTGAAAGGAGTCGTACTGAAACAAACGGCTCCTTGCTATGGACCTATTTTGAAGTGCACGGCTCCATTAACTTCCGAATTCAATTAAATTCCGAATTAACTTCCATTAACTCCATTCACTTCCAAAGTCTGAGATTTGTCCTTTTACTTAACATGAATGGCGTTGAACACGGATATATAACACACACATATCATTGAAATAGCTGTAACAGGCACGGACGTATTGATTACCTGAATGATTATGGGAGACCTACGTAATTTTCATAATATTGTTAATTGTCTAATATTAACATTTCAGGGCCCCGTTTCCCGAAAGCATCTTTAGCCTAAGTGGATCGCAGAGTGGGTCGAAAGAGCATCGTACAGTTTTCACACCGTTTCCCGAAAGCATCTTTGGTAACGAACCTCTTAAAAACGCTCACGAGTCACGAGTAGCTAACGAGTGCTCCAGGGTACTCGTAGGACGCTAAGAGCCTCGTTAGCCTATTATAGCCTCAGTGGCGTAGCCAGCGGGCATTCCTAGTATTGAATGCGTTTTATTATAACACATTGGTAATGGTGTGCGTCTGAGCCTAATGTGGGCCATTATGTTCTTAGTTTGAGAGAGACAGTCCAGGGCCCCGTTTCCCGAAAGCATATTTAGCCTGAGTGGGTCGAAAGAGCATCGTACAGTTTTCACACCGTTTCCCGAAAGCATCTTTGGTAACGAACCTCTTAAAAACGCTTACGAGTCACGAGTAGCTAACGAGTGCTCCAGGGTACTCGTAGGACGCTAAGAGCCTCGTTAGCCTACTATAGCCTCAGTGGCGTAGCCAGCGGACATTCCTAGTATTGAATGCGTTTTATTATAACACATTGGTAATGGTGTATCACGTGCGTCTGAGCCTAATGTGGGCCATTATGTTCTTAGTTTGAGAGAGACAGTCCAGGAAATGTTTAAGCAGGCAGGGCACTTAAAATGTGTGAGAAAGTGGGGGGGATTTGTGCAGACTGACATAGGCTACTCATAAAACGTAGCATAAAATAATGTAAAAAATAAAAAAATTAAAATTATAATAATAAATTATAAAAAAACAAGCAAAGGAGCAGGCAAAAGGCTGGGATATGGTGGGGATTGGTCACGTTCACGGGAATGTTTAGTGACATGTGGGAGGGTGGAGGGGGTTAAAAAAAAGTCTCAATCACTCTTCGACGTGCATGAAAACCATCGTCCTCAATGTCCTCCGGTTCAAGCAAAGCCACCCCAGCCTTAGCTGCAATGTTGTGCAACATAGCCGTCACACATATCACGGCGCATGACTTGGCCGGCGAAAACTGGAGCCCTCCGCTGGAATTGTGAAGGCATCTAAAGCGCAACTTCCACCTCCCGATCGTGCGCTCAGGATTAGGACTGATATGTCGGCCTAGGCTTAATCAATTGTGTTTTAATATCTTTAGCATTCATATTATTGCAATCTATTCTTTTCGTAGGCTACTCTGCGGTTGGCCTTGATGGGGAGATATTTTAACCCTTTTTAACCCCATTTTCCTCCGACATTCCTGCGTCTCCCACCGCGTCATAGCCCGTTTCAGCACCATGTCAGTGGGACAGGTACAATCCTAAAATCGTCTTGAGTGCAGCGAATGCGCGTTCACGTTAAGAGGAGTTTCGGGAAACGCTCCAAAGAAATTATCGATGGTTCGAAAGCTCCCTCTTTCGCACCATCTTACGAGCGAAGATCCATCGATATCGGGAAACGGGGCCCAGTTGCATTGGTAGGTATTTCATTTTCATTTGCTTGTTTAGCTATGTATGACAGGGTTATGGTTAGCTATGTATGACAGTTGACAATGTTGGTGTATTACAATTCATTATTTGGGTATACTCCAACTTCGTTGCTGGTAGATATGTAAACATTTACTTTTATATAAATTATTGATTGCATTTTTCGTAAATAGTTAGTTGGAAGGAATCTGTTTCTTAAGCAATAACATTGAACTGAATTTTTTAGGCCTACATACGTTTACTATGTTACTATGGTATTATATGGAGCAATCTTACATATTTATGAAGTTTCCAGATCAATAAAGTTCTATCTCTTTTTATTTGAACTGCCTGTATGTCCTCTTGATTATAGTATTACAGTGTGTACCTTGGTTATCAGCTATCATAGAATGGTGTCCAAATGGCTGCATGTGTAAGAAATAGGATTTGAACCAAGTGTTACAATAAAAAAAGCTAGATATAGAGTGGGTGACTTTATCAGTATACTCAATCGAGATGGCCACAATAATAACCGCTCTTAGATGGGTTGTAGATACTAAGTTTTATAACATATAATTCAATACGTGAAGATTTGGTGATAGAGGTAAAGCATCTTCTTTTAAATATTATAAGCCTTGGTTTAGTTATTCAGTTCTGTTGGATTCCAGCCCACCATGGAATATATGGCAATGAAATTGCTGATAAATTAGCTAAAAGATACTAACCTAATTAGAATAATTTAACCTTAAGTATATATATATATATATATATTTATTTATTTATTCATTTCTTTTGTTAGTTTGTTTTATTTTGTTTATTTTGTTTCGTTAGTTTGGTTTTTTCTTTGAATTTATTTTTATGATTTAAAGTATCACTTGCCAACGTCCTTGTCACAAACTCCTGTGTAGTAGTCCAGTAGGTGGCGGTATATGGGGAAAAACTATGATCCGCCACTAAACTAGAAGAAGAAGAAGATCTCTGCATCCGGTACGTCACGGAATAGGTCACGTGTCTTGGCCCCATAACGCGGAAGCAAATCGCTCCTGTATGTTACCCCTGCGCCACTGAGCAGTTTGCATAGGAATGAATGGGCGGCCATTTTCCAGTCTGTGGTCCATCCTTTAATATGTCCATGGCGTGTACAGATGTTGGACTGCTAATGCAATAAAACATGGCTAGGAACTAAACATGCTGCTGCGCCCGGTTTGTCATATATAGCCTATGGAACAAACATAACACATGGTATAAAGATAATTATAAGCCTTTAATTGTTATCCAGCCATTTTTGGCAGAGACACGATCCTGTTCCCCCACTTGTATTGGAGTGAACGGTGTTGCGAACACACCAAGCGCGTACCTCGCGTACCATGTACGCGCGTAACGCAGCTAAAATGTTGCTTGACCATTTTGTGTCAAAAATGGTCAGATACGCGCGTACGCATACGCGCGTAGATGAGACCGCCCAAAACTCCCCCCCCCCCAGCCTGTGGCTGCGCTGGATTTAGGAGTCCGAGGAAGGAAACCCAAACGCCGCCGTGTTTGGGTGGATGATAGAGCTTGGATCGGGTTAGATTAAATAATCTTGGATATAAATAACAATAATCGGGTTAAATAACTTCACATGGTGTGTCTGGTGTGTTTCCAGCATTCGTAGTGTTGATCAGCAGAGAAATAGTCCGCCAAGACATTGAGGTTGCTTAGCAATCAGAGACTCTGTCCATGCAAGTGAACGGAGCGTTCACTCTTCGTCATAACTATCAAACCAAACATCCTTCACATTCACCGAGCGAACATTATGAAAGTAAAATGCACATTTCTCGCTAGAAATGTTTCCATAAACGCATTTAATGGCGTAACTATGTTACTATTTCCACCCAGAATAAAGAAAGTTGCCGGCCGTGGCTGCCATGGACATGGCTGCGCTGGAGTCCGAGGTAGGAAACCCAAACGCCGGTGTTTGGGTGATAGAGTTTAGATCGGGTTAGATTAAATAATCTCGGATATAAATAACAATAATCGGGTTAAATAACTTCACATGGTGTGTCTGGTGTGTTTCCAGCATTCGTAGTGTTGATTAGCAGATATATAGTCCGCCAAGACGTTGAGGTTGCTTAGTAACCAGAGACTCTGTCCATGTAAGTGAACGGAGCGTTCCCTCTTCGTCATAACTATCAAACCAAACATCCTTCACATTCACCGAGCGAACATTATGAAAGTAAAATGCACATTTCTCGCTAAAAATGTTTCCATAAAAGCATTTAATGGCATAACTATGTTACTATTTCCACACAGAATAAAGAAAGATGTCGGCCGTATGCTTCTGTCCAAGCTCACTACTCTCTGCCAGTGACGTCGGGTCAAGCTCAACGCTGATTGGCTATTGCGGCGCGTATGAGCGTAAAAAGTTCAATTTTTTGAACTCCTCGCGTACGCGCGTATATGTACGCGCGTATATGTACGCGCGTATATGTACGCGCGTATATGTACGCGCGTATATGTACGCGCGTATATGTACGCGCGTATATATACGCGCCTCATACGCCCCTAACGCGAGTAAAATGTT
>NC_079423.1:21142038-21257686 GCF_026213295.1 Gadus chalcogrammus | reverse complement strand
TGCTCATGTGGATGTTGGCGAACCGCTCCAGCTGGCTGAGCCAGCTGGAGCGGTTCGTTTACCTTTAAGGTAAACAGTTCCGGTTTACGGCAGTTCCGGTTTACTACCGTAGTGTTTCACGACAGTTCCGATTCTCTGGAGTTTCGATTTGAACTCATGTGCGAGTAACACCCGTTTGTTTGAAGTGGAGAGTAAAGCTGACTCGACCGATCTCCGTCTCTTGTCTCATCATTTACATAACTCCACAATATATTATTTAGATATAGAGCTCCAGGACTGTCACGCAAGTGTTGTACACTTCCTTATTATTTGGATTACCGTTCTGCTTTTGATGTTATGGCGCATAACACGTCGGACTCTCGTCTCTGGTATTTCTACAACGAGACTCGTATTGGGGGTTATCTCAGCCATGGTTGAGAAGTAATTGGGGGAAAGGAACTTTGGCTTTGACTCGCTGAAGTGCATGAACTGCGACATACCGCCGGTTGCCGCGAGGCACCATCGCCCGGCAGCGGGCAGCAGGCAGCGCGCGGTTCAGTCGACTTCAGGTTGATGTGAAAGTGGAAGAACCAGAGACGTTGCAGAACCCGACAAAGTCGTTTGTGATTCATAATATCGTCTGGAGGCGCACACAGCTTTTGGCCGTGATAATATGTATTAAATGATATAGATTTCTATGTATTATATGATATTATTTAGATATAGAGATCCAGGACTGTAACGCAAGTGTTGTACACTTCCTTGTTATTTGGATAACCGTTCTGCTTTTGGTGTGATGGCGCATAACACGTCGGACTCTCGTCTCTGGTATTTCTACAACGAGACTCGTATTGGGGGTTATCTCAGCCATGGTTGAGAATGAATTGGGGGGAAGTAACTTTGGCTTTGACTCCCTCAAGAACATGAACCACGACATGGAGGAGAAAGGGATTGTTGGCGGCGAATGTCTCCCGCTTGAGACCCGCTGAGGGACCACCGCCGGAGGCGGAGGTGCCTAAGTGCTGCCCGGCAACGATCCCTTTCTCCTCCTTGTCGCGGTTCAGTCTACTTCACATTGATGAGAACGTTGAAGAACCAGGAACGTCTGAGAACCCAACGCGGTCGTTTGAGATTCATAATATCGGCTCACACAGCTATGGCCATGATAATATATATTATATGATATAGATATCTATGTAGGCTATATGATAATATTTAGATATAGAGCTCCAGGACTCCCGTGTGTTCTAGAATATTTACAGAATACGGCTAAAGGCTGTGCGCCTCGCCATTGCGATACATCCACTGTAAACAGAGCGCATGGAACCGTGGCTGCAAGCTGCTCAGGGCCACACCCCCACCCTCCTCCTTGATCCGCCTCGCTCCTCCTCATTTGCATTATAGCTACAGACACCAAAACAGCGCATTTGGGGGAAGCTCAATGTGCGACTGGCTCGGAGTGGCTGTAACTCTGCACCACGGCTGAATTTCGGGAACGTCTTTGAATACTGTGTTAGTTGCCCACTAATACCTATATTAAAGAATACATAAAATAGCATGTCATGGGACCTTTAAGTTTTCTTTCAATATTCGCTCGGTATCTCACTATGGGATATAGTAACTCCCGTATTGTCAAAGAAGTACCAGTGCAAAACCATCAAACAGGCATGTTCAATGATCCAACACTCAAGACTGTGTGAGACAGATTAGGCGCAATAACATCCAACCTGTAGAATCTAGTGAAAGTGTGAGGCGTTGCCCAGCTGGCTAAGTATTGTGTTAGTTCACAATACTTAGCAAACTGAGTAGTAGAGCAAGTTTACTTTAGCAATATTGTGTAAGCAGAAAACAGCTTTTAACAGCCTTTCTAAAAAGGATAAAATGGTCGATGGCGACCAGGGTGATTTGTACACACAAAATGGCTCTGATGGAAAAACACTGATTTGGTATTAAAAAGGTAGTATAAAGAAAGAATGATTCAATATTTTTCCAAGTAATTTCCAATCGCTCCAGTTTCTCATTACAAAAGGTGAAACAACACAGATAAATATTTGAAGGTTCTGGTGTTGTGAAATAATGAAAATATTGACGGGGGAAAAAAAGACATTACAAAACGTTGTGCATTCCAGTTTATTTTATATCAAATCTTTCCCCATAATCAAACTGATGTACAAATTAAAACAGTTTTTTTTAACATGCATTACAGAATCCCCTCGTGGCAGACTTTTGTCCTTCAGAAGTGAGTGTTCAAAGTTGAATGATAGTAAAAACCCGTAAAGATCATCCCCCACCCCCCCCCCCCCTTCCCACATCCCATGGCTAAAAAGAAAAAGAGCAATTCAAAGTCTCTAAAAAAAAAGAAAAAGAAAAGATCTATAGGTGCTCAGAGGGGACCACTGAAAGCGTCCCTGTGGCCGGGCTGAGTATGAGGGAGTTGTGGTGGTTGTGATAACGAGTGTGGATGAGCGATTCACAGATGCAAAGATAAAGAGAGGGGTTTGTCTTCCATGTAAACATTTACACATAATACACAAGCCTTCGCTGCTGCCGTCAGCCACACATGCAGCCGTTTGCCGGGCTCACACAGAATCAGATGGGTTCACATCCCCATCTGTTAGGGCAGAGGGGCGGGGCTTGGGGTGCTGACCAGTTCAACATGGAACACCATGTGGACTAAAGCCAGGTAGTCAATGAAACCAAAAGAAATGCCAAGAAATGACACACACACACACACACACACACACACACACACACACACACACACACACACACACACACACACACACACACACACACACACACACACACACACACACACACACACACACTAAACGTGAATGTTTTAAAGCCTGGTTTAAAAAACGGTGACCATCTCCCGACGGTAAGAGAATAACACAAAGGGCTCTGCGTGAAGCTGGACTGTAACGTCTTGGGACCTTACAGTCTTGGTGAAGGTTTCTGCTGGAGTAGATAATCATTTCATCGGTTGTCTAATGTGCAGTCTACACTTTGAACTACATTAAGTGACTAGAAGCAGCATTTGATCTCAAACACAAACACACACACCAGCTTAACCCTGTTTTATTGGGCTTCAAGACTTCAGCAACCTAGTTACCCAGGTAACCACATTCCTAAAAACCTTGGCACACAACAGAGGCACCCCCACCCACAGTGCTCAAAATCCCCTCAACACTACAAGGAAGAAAGCCACGTTCAGCATTGCATATAAAAGGAACTGATCAGCCTCTCGTGGGGGAACCAGGGTGCGGCTCTCCAGACGGGATCGCTGGCTAAACAATGGGGAACACAGGACAAAGGGGTAGGGGGACACATCGGGAGGTTAAGGCACTTCAAGTCTCCCGATGTGATTGGTGGAAGAAAGATCGAGCATGGGGAAGGCGGGGAGGGGGACTACATTTGACTGGATGTGGGAGATGGGGGAAGTGTTCCGGGAAGGCAGAAAAGAAGGAGGTGAAGGCTAGACGTGAAAAGAGAAGCTCTTGTTGGCAAACTAAACATGATAATAATGCACATGATGGAAAACCGTTTGGATCTGCATTTTGGTGAGTGAGCATGTGCGTATATTCTGCAATTGTTGGTGTGCGTGTGTCTGTGTGTATACAATATTGGCACCAAAAATAAAATGTACTCCTGAGTTCCCCTTCCTTTGGCACGGATGCCCCCTGCTGTTTGCTGTGAGGTGCAGAACAGCGGTACTTGCATAAGGCGGTCCCTCAACTAAGTGCCCCAGATCTACACATCCAGGCCAGAGGAAACGGGCAGAGCATACTCATAAAAAGCATAACTGAGAAAAAAAAAAAATAGGTAAACAAAAACAGATAAAAGCCAGCAGAAGAGCTGCTTGCATCTTAAACACGTTCACCTCTCCTCCAAGATTCATACACCAGTCCGCTCTCCATCGCCAAGGGAATAGACGAGGCGATGCCACGTCCATGGTTACTGTAGTAAGGGATGCGTTCAAAGGCTGGCTGGGCTCAGAGGGTTTACATACACACCGAGCTGGTTTCCATGCGCTCTGTGGCACAAAGAAACTCGGAGTGTACAGTTGGAATCCGACGAGGAGACGCAGAACTGTGAGGTGGTGGTGGGACAGCCCAGTCAGTGCTTCCCTACGTCCCACACTAGACTGGGTGAGGCTTATAAAGTGCATACTTAAAAACCCCAACCACGGCCCTTTCAATGTGTGGGCGTCTCATGTGCCAACACACGCAGGCAAACACACACACACACACACACACACACACACACACACACAGGTGAATGCATGGACGCATGCACACAGACACACACAGGTGAATGCATGGACGCATACACACAGACACACACACACCTCAGAGGGAGGCGACGCCACATCTTGTAGTAACACAACTGTGAGGGTGAGTACACAGAGACCTTAAAATATTATCTTACATTTTGAAATTACATGTATGGAACAAATCTTTACAATATGAATATGTCTTTGTTGATATATTGGCAAACAGGAGCAAAAACAATTGTTAAAACACAACCCAACCCCGTCCTGGACCTTTAGTCATTCTGAGTGAGTGAATGAATAAAAGGATGATTTCATCCATTGTTCATGGAAGGTTCTCACTTAGCCGTAATCAAGCGCTCCTAACCTCAATGATTATTAAGCTCCACTATCACCTTGGGTGGCCTAGCAGGAAGGGCCTCATTGTTTATTCATGGCCCCTCCGTTGCCATAGCGACCAGAAGAATAAAGTGATTGGTTTTGTGTTGGGTCTAAAATGTCCTGACCAATCAGAGTTGAAGTGCAGTCTTTCTATTGGCTGCCAGGAGCATTTTCACCACCTCGGTATTGGAGGGATTCTTCTGGTTGCGGAAGGGGTCAGGGATCAACGTCCTCCAGATCGCTCTTCGAGTCGCCGAGCATCATGGGAGATTCTGAACCCTTGGAGAAAACAATGACAGGGAGGTTAGCTGTGAGGAAACAAACAACGCCTTGAAAGGACGGAATGACAAGAGGTCATGTGACCTCATACTGGGGTAGAAGGATACCTGGCGGAGGCTTCGGTCTGCGTTCTCATTGGCTGGGCTCCCATCAGAGCCGTTACTGCTGCCGGACTGCTCCTTCTCATTCAGCAGGGCTGTTGCATAGGCCAACGTGTCCTACGGAGAAGACAGGCCGAGAAGACAGCAGTGACTCTCAGATGCACGCTATAATTGGACATTTTTTTTAACAAAAGTTGCATTGTGTGTGTTGAGGTGTACCTCTGTGTGTGTGTGTGTGTGTGTGTGTGTGTGTGTGTGTGTGTGTGTGTGTGTGTGTGTGTG
The DNA here is from genome assembly GCF_026213295.1 of Gadus chalcogrammus. Taxonomy (NCBI): domain Eukaryota; kingdom Metazoa; phylum Chordata; class Actinopteri; order Gadiformes; family Gadidae; genus Gadus; species Gadus chalcogrammus. The sequence continues at coordinate 21,252,391 of NC_079423.1, read as the reverse complement.
TGTGTGTGTGTGTGTGTGTGTGTGTGTGTGTGTGTGTGTGTGTGTGTGTGTGTGTGTGTGTGTGTGTGTGTGTGTGTTGAGGTGTACCTGTGTGTGTGTGTGTACGTGTGTGTACGTGTGTGTGTGTAAAAGCGAGTGAGTGTGTCTCCCTACCTGTGCTGAGATAGTGCGCTGGAAGGTCTTGTTGGTGGACGTCTCGTTGGACACGTTGCTCTGAGGAGTCCAGTAATGTTCGGACATCTGGGAGGACACACACACACCTTCATAAACATGGTCATGGTCACATTCACAGGCTGAGCTCCCAGTTGTCCTGTATCAGCAGCGTGATTTCAGTGGAGGACTGAAGACTGACCTTCTTCTGTAACCACTGGACCGCCCAGCTCCAGTGACCAGAGTGATCCTTGAAGTAATCTTTGGCTGGAACGCACCTGGTGACAACAAGTGATACATGTCAGTAGAACATCCCTCATGCACTACAACCCATCTCATGTGATAAAACAACCACAACCTCTAATGTGCTACAACTCCTCTCATTTGTTAAAACGACCATGATCCCTAATGCACTTCAACTCATATCCTTTGTTAAAACTACCCCGATCCCTAATGCACTACAACTCATCTCATGTGATAAAACTACTATAGAAGGCATGTTGAATGCAACTGTGAACAAGACTTGAACAAAAATGTAAATCTTGGTTTACATCAGCTAGAACGTCCAGTGTTGCTCAGAATCTTTGGAGCACTCCCAGCCATCCATTAAGTTTCATGTTGCGCATCAGCAGACTTCTAGACTCCATCAGTAGCCCTTTGAGACAGTGCTTGTGATAGAGGGCTCTAAAAATAATCCCGTCTTACTTCTGGGCCAGTGTGATCAGGAACTTGACACACTGGTAGCAGCGGCTGCTGTCCACGTTGTTGCTCTGGTGCATCAGCGCTGGAAGAAGGCAGAAGAGCGGTCAGTCGGGGCAACTCAACCACACACATAACACACACACACAATTAAGATCAGTGAAGTGCTCTGTCGGAGGAACCAAAAGGAACAGACGTACCTAACAAGCCCTTTTCTGACTCAAACGCATACTTGAGTCGCTGGGCCTGGAGAGGGTCTTCAACCACCTGACGAGGTAGAGAGGGGATTAATTGCTGCATATAAGACACACAAATCTGGGCACAAAATACCCATACAGGTGAAGCGTATCATTTGCACCAATGAAATGATCAATCAAAATAAATCATATTACTACTACTTTGATATTTTCAATCGAATCAAAAGAAGGTAAAGCAGTAGATCCAGGTGTCATGATACTGTGTGATCAGTAATCATCGCTCACCAGAAGCTCCTGGAGCATCAGGAACACATTCTTCAGTTCATGTGGTGGAGCTGTCTCTAACTGGGTCTAACACACATACACACACAAAGAGCCAGAACAAATGAGGACCGTCAGAGTTTCATCATACACTGCATGTGGGTATGGTCTGACAGACAGTGAATCCACATGTAGGTGTATGCTTACCTTGAGTAGCTGTAGGACTCCGAAGGAGAAAGGCTCATTGCAGTAGGAGCAGTAGGCCATCATGTCGATGAGGAGGGACAGTGGTCCAGACAGCTCCCGCATGGCAAACATCACCTAAAACACACATGTACACACAAGCACTAAGAGGCTGCTTCTGGGTTGGAACCTCACGTCTAGTCTGCCTACAGCATTCTTGAGCTAGTTGCCTAACCTATACCAGCTCCTTTACGACGGGCCTACATTAACCAGTTGGAAACATTGTAAACAATATAAGAGTAGTGAATAGTAAGAGGATAGACCGAGCCTAGTATGTTAGGTAAATCACTTATAATCCAACAAAGGTTGAAAGTAAAAACTTGTCACATGTCAAGCCCGCTAAGGCTTATTATGCCTAACCTTTTTTTAAAGTTACCCAATATGCTGTTAATCTTGGGTAGTGTCTGTTTCCATGTGTGTGTGTGAATTTGTGCGTGTATGTGTGTGCATTTGTGTGTGTGTGTGTGCATTTGTGTGTGTATGTGTGCATTTGTGTGTGCATGTGCATTTGTGTGTATGTGTGTACATTTGTGTGCGCATTTGTGTGCGTGTGTGTGCATGTGCATTTGTGTGTGCGTGTGTATTTGTGCGCATATTCGTGTGTGTACATTTGTGCGCGTGTGTGCATGTGCATTTGTGTGTGCGCGTGTGTATTTGTGCGCATATTCGTGTGTGTACATTTGTGCGTGCATGCATGCGTGTTTTTGAATGCGCACTTGCATTTGTGTGCGTGCATGCGTGTGTGTGCTTGCACAAGTGCATTTGTGCGTGCATTTGTCTCTCTCTGTGTGTCTGTGTGTCTGTGTGTGTGTTACCTCCAGGAGGTATGGTTGCCCCTCTGGGGTGAAGAGAGAGGCCTGCAGGTCGGCGTGGAGCGGCATGAGAGCACTGGCAGGGGGCACACTGCTCACACTCAGCTTGAACGCTCCCGGGGCTGAGGAACACAACCAGACGTCTCATGTGAGACACACATCTCTGATCACAGCAAATAACAGTCTGCTTAACACCATTACCACCATGTATCATTAAACGTGACTCACACAGAAAACATGATTTTGGATGGGGGAGAAGGCCATAAAAAGCATTGATTTCCCTCAGGAAGTGACATGTCTACAGCGTGGTTTCCCTTAATCTTCCGGTATAGTTCTTTGCTATATTCTAAGCAGTAGACAATGGCTACTTTCTTAGATTCCCCACTATTTGACATGGAAATTGGAATAAGATCCAAAGTGTTAAGATCCAAATTCATTGTGACACACGGCAATGCCACTGGATATAAGGTGTGTCTGTGTGTGTGACTGACCATGGGTCCTCTGGGCTGTGAGGTCAGAGTTCAGGGTGATGAGGGCCAGGGTGCTGTGCAGGTGGAGGAACTCGCGGGCTTGCGCTGGACTCCAGCGGCGGTTCTGGAACATTATCAGAGACAGAGGTTCACGGGTTTAGTGCAATGAAGATGAAATATTCTCGGTTTCTGTGTCGATATGGTTAAACCTTCAAATTATTGCAAATATACATTAGTATTTGATGAACTTGTACAGCCCTTCTTGGTTAAGGTGATGAGGCTTATACGGTAAAGCAATACAATACAATACTATACGGTACAACACTACGGGAAACAAGTGGAGCCGCCAAGGGAATGCGCCATCTGTCTTGTGGAAGAGACCAGAGGAGCTTACCTGGTTGTTCTGCCTGTTGGCTCCGAGGAGGAACACAAGCATCCGGCGATAGGCTGCATGTTTCAGTAACAACTGGCATGAGGTGGAGCCCTAACACAGAGAAGAAAAAACACAATCAAGATCTACCAGCTCAGAAACCAGCAGCACTACACACCTTTATTTTGTTCAATCATCCCCATCTTAACCTGTCCTTAATGTGTTGTTTCACAGTATCACCTAAACAACTTGACCTGTCATCACTGTAGTTAAAGGGATACTTCACCCATTTAGAACCGGCGTTCTATCATTATAAAATCGCTATTGTAATATAAATAAATATATAAATAAATATCCGTCTAAACCAGTCTCCCCTTGGCCCATTTTTTCTCATCTAATTTTCTCCCGAAATTACGTCAAATGACGCGTTTGAAGTCATTTCGGGAGAAACCTCTTGTCCCGCTAGAAGGGCCGAGGACTACAACACACTTTAGGTGGCAAATTTTTCCACCAAAAAGGAATGAGAGGGGGCGGGAGCTCGCGTACTGAGGGGGAATGAGGGGGACGGGAGACCGACAGGTGGGCAGGGCAGCGAGCGCAATGCACTGTGGTAGTTGGAGTTTTTCTTACTTTGAGCCAGAGAGACCATGAAAACACTCTTTCTGCCTTTTTTCAGGCTAGGATGAACCGATTTCAATTTTTTTTTTTAACATTTATAATACATTGAATTATTTAATTCATAAAACCTTCATATTCCCACCGGTGAAGTATCTCTTTAATTCCTTATCTCCTAAACCTCTTGATTAACTCTGCATTACCAACTAGGGATGGGGATCGAAACCAGGTTCTATCAAGGACCCGGTTCCACCTTTTTCAAAACCCCCAGTTAACTTTGCTCGCGAGGATGGCTGAACGGGCGAAAATCATTTATTGTAAAGGGGGGAACACAACCTCAATGGCCAAGCACATTAGCATTGTGCATCAAATAAAGGCCAAATGTATTACCTTTGACTGTCTCGGAGTTGAAAAGACTCCTCCTATCTCCTCCTTCTCCTGTCTCACCACAGACATTGTCGCTAGTCCCGTCAGTTAAAAATAGTAATCCAATTGTGAAATCGGTGTTGTAATCGGCAGCATACAAGCTAGTTATCTTAGAAAGTAAATAAAGTTTCAGATGTGCTGCGTGATGATGTGCTGAGGTTGGCTCAGTAAAACGACTGTTAGGTGATCATGATGCGTTCAAATGTAACATAGAGAAACGGTAAATTGAGTTTTTGGGTTTGTGAGAAACATGAGTAATACTGTATTACTCATGTTTCTGCATTACTAATACAGTTGTATAGTGCTCTAATCATTTTTGTATATATACCGTAATTTTCGGACTATAAGCCGCGCCTTTTTTCCCACTTTTCGATTCTGCGGCTTATATAAAGGTGCGGTTAATCTATGGATTTGTACAGCTAACGGCCACTAGGGGACCTCCCAGTCTATGGATTTTACAGGTTACAGTCCACCAACTTTAACTCTATGGGCTTTATGACCGGTCCGCGGTCCGCGCCCCCCCCCCCCCCAACCTTTAAGCGGCGGGCTCCAGTGTGGCTTATATATGTACACATCATTCAATTTAGCTGCTGCGGCTTATACTCCGGTGCGGCTTATAGTGCGGAAAATACGGTAATTGAAACTACTGGTCAATATTTATTAAGAAGCACATATTTAATTAAAATACAATTATTTATTTCCTAAATATTTTCCTCATCACTAAAAATGCGTTGTATTTCCACCAATTAATAGAAAAGTATCGATAGTGGTATCGATAAAGACTCGGATCGTTAAGTTGTATTGAAAATGGTATCGATAAATAAATATTAATGATCCCCATCCCTATTGCCAACTAACCTCTCCTTAATGTAGTGTTACCAATCAGTTAAACAACTGGATTAACTCTTCCTTTACCCGCTGTGCGAAGTTGCTGAAGAGGCTGAAGTACTGGGCGCAGTTCTTGACGTTCTCTGGGACGTCCTTGTCCAGCAGGGAGAGCAGTGCATCCACCAGGCCGTCCAGGCCCGGCTCCCTGAAGTGCAGGGCGCTCTCCAGGGTCTTCTCCAGGATGGAGGCCACTACCACCCGGACCTCACGCAGGCTGCACTCCAGCAGACACACCCTGGAGCACCGCAGGCACACAGAGGGGCACGGGTCAGTGCTTGCGTACGGACGTACGGATGTGACTTCATGCACTAGGTGTGTGTTGAGATGGCAGATAACAGGACATTGGCCTTGTCAAAGCCGCTTTGGGGGGCGATCATGCAGAACTAGGAGTCAATTGTTGTCCCTTTTTATGTTTTTAACTTATCTTATCAACTTATTAACTATTTTATCAAGAAGCTAAAACCAACTTCAAATACATTTTAATCAAATTTTATAACCAAAAACAGATGGCATTAACCAACTTGATGGGTGGGAACTTTTCTGTAATAGTTTTCATCTCGTCAGAAGTCATTTTGGAAGCATGTTGAAAAGGGTTTTTATCCAGAAACCCTGGTCATTTGTGAGGGCATGTTTGTTCTTCCGAGAGGCAGCGAGAACTCCTTTTAACCACAGCCTGAAGGAACACACTTTCCCTACATATAATCACTCCACTTTTCACAACAAACTTGATTTGAAGTTTGTTTCAGCTACACACAAAGGCATGTTCTTTCAGCCAATCAGCATCCGGAGCCTAATCGACAGCTGTGCTTATTTTAGAGAGCACTAGATGGCTCTTGGCACTATTGCGCTTTGACATTTTGTGCGTCTTAAAATTTGGAGAGGGCTCTCGGAGACCATAGGACAGATCCCGGACCATGAGTCCGGGATTTAATTATTTGTTCATTGCACTTTTTGAGGTATAACAGAACGCACTTTTTAGACTACATAAGCCGTTAATGGGATGAGTTATTCCTTAAATACACAGCCATACTCGGGACGTTCCTGGCGCGGGGTAATTTTTTTTAAAACTTGAGGAAAGCCATCTACCGGACCAGCCCTTTAGCTGGTCAACCTTAGCCAACAAAACTATTTTCCTTTGTCATCTGGTGTCGTGGACGAAAGGCCGGTGGCAGAACTCACCTGGAGATCTCTCGGCCCTCTGGTCCCACCAGATACTGCACCATCCAGCCACATGCCACGCTGCTTTTAGACAGCAGCACCTCCACCGTAGTCATCCACTCCTCTGTGTCCACCCTGGTTCCGAGCAAGATAGACATAGAAGTAGGGGATGGAGATGTGACATTTAAACCAAACCAAACGGGAATACTAAAGCAATACAAACGTATTTGTATTGGCTTATGATTTTCCCTTCCTTTGTAGTGCAGAAGTGTCAATTTTAGCTACGGACTTGTGCGTGTGCGCGTGTACCTGAGCTTCTTTTTGGTGTGCAGGTACGTGTGGAAGAGGAAATGGACAGACAACTGGAGACTCTCTTTGGCCATGGCCTGGTAGTCGGGATGCTTGAGTTTTGTCTGTAACACACACACACACAAGTATCTCTGGTGATGTGGATCTGGGCAGGGAGCGAGGGAGAGACCAGGACCAGTAAGGTACGTGAAGCACTCACTGCGTTGACGGAGGCCAGGGATAGTGTGAAGTTGAAGTAGTCGCTGTTGTACACGTCGCGGTTCCTCATGAACTTCAGATTCTCGTCTCGTACCATCTACACACAACAATCATTGATATATTATCAGCTTGATATGGCTGGTAGAGTGATGAATAACACACAAACAGCGATTCAAAATTGCAATTTTTCTACTGCATCTATTGATTCCATAAAATCTACATCTGAACTAGAAGGTTACTCAAGCGTAAAACACAAGCATCCACGAATCATCCATCCAGGGAATTTCTCTGTAAAAAACGAACAGAATACTTACACATTAGTTAGAATTAAATTCACTACTAAACATTTCATAAATTGTAAGACTACGTTATTTATATTTTGGAATGCTCTCTGTGTGATGCTTTTTATGTTGGGCGTACTGAGCGACGGCTACAAGACCGCCTCGCTGAACACGGGTATGCCGCAAAAATAGGAAACTGTGATTATGCTATGACAAGACACTCCAAAGAAGCCCATAATGTCAACGGCATACTGTTCACAGCTATAGGGATTGAAAATGTGCCCCTTACCTCTAGGAGGGTTGACAAAAAACAATAAACCAAAAAGAAAGTCGCTGGCTCTATAAACTAGATGCTATGGCATTCCCAGGATTGAATGATTCTATTGAAATGGTGGTCTTCCTTTAGAGTTGATGAGCTGTTTTTGACTGTTTGAACTATTTTGATTGTATCGCTATGATTGTTATTCAACACCGGATACATTCAGTTTGTCATGGATATGTATGTATTTTGTGATCATATTACATGATTTAAGCTGCATTATGAGTAATCTGTTGACTGCCTACTCCAGCTAGAGCGAGTTTACTAATACCTATGACTTGATATACCTGCCGACACACCTTGTTTATTATTCATGCCTTAATGAAGGCCAACCATTGCCGAAACATGTTGGCAACTTTTTAAGAATTCTATTATGAAAGCCTATTTATTAAAGCTTTTTTAATTTAAAGAAGAGTGACTTGGTCAGCTTATCTTTTAAGAAACTATGTTTTTGTATACCTAAGAGTACCTTCGCACTAACTGATTCACTTAATCAGAACTACACCGTTTTCTTAGTAACCAAAGAGTACCTGGTAGATACTGGCCGGCATCTTCTCCACAAACAGACCCTTCTTCTCCCCCTTCCTCACCAGACGGGTGAGGAGGGTGAGCCGGTCGTTGTTTGCCCTGGGCGGGCGGGGGGACGACTGGGGTGAGACGTCGGGAGAGGAGGGGGCGGAGCTAGAGAGCAGAACAACAAAGACATGCGTTGCTACCACAGGACAAGCTTAATAGTCCAAAAATCAGCATGAGTTACACACCATGCAAATCAAATTAAATGCAACACGTGAATCGCCTTTAGTCACACACTTTACATTTGACATTTGTACTGTAAGCTGCGTTTCTCAGAAGATGTTGCTTGTCTCCTTTTTGGGACACGGAGTGTGAAGTGTGCATTTACCTGTGTGGAGAATGTGAAACCTGCGTTTGCCTGTGTAGAGAGTGAGAGAAGTGGGGACTTTCTTATACTTTATGCTTTTTTTTTTTGCCTATGTGGGTCTATTCGAGTTCGAACAGTTTGTCTATATCCCTGAATTACCCTGCTGGGATTATGAAGTACATTTCATCTGGGTTCATTGAAAATGTGTTGGTCCATGTGGTCACACAGGATAAGGTGTGACTTATCATGGGGGACCTGCAGTTTGTCTATATGGGGACCTACAGTTTACAGTGTGTACGTCTGTGGGGACACACTTACAGAGTGAGGTCCTCGGCCTCCTGTCTCATTACGCTGACCCTGCTTTTCTTGGGAAGGACTGGAGAGTTCTGGTCACTTATTCTCTGGTAGAACAGCATGTAAGCGTTCCAGTACCTCCGGCGCACATCTGGGTATGGGTTGGCTGAAAACACACACACAAAGAGACCCATACATATACAAAAGATATGCAAAAACAACTGCAAAGTAAAACACTGACTGAAAATAAATGGTCAGGAATGATTCATAAACTCCATAGAGCTACGCTAAATTTTATGGTTAACCTATGAAGAGGACCTGGCTAGATTGATCGGGGCGCGTTTGTGTGCTGAGGGCTTACACTGGTCGTAGACCTTAGGGCGGTACTCCCCTCCGAAGCACTCGTACTCCAGGGTTTCATCGTTCATGTCAAACTCCTCGACCACGTTGTCATTGAACTTGTACCAGCGTCCGCGAGCACCTCCCCTGTAAAAGCATGGTATTGAATTAACCTCTATGCACAATACATCTCTGCGGAGGGCGGTTGGCTGCACCAAATCTATACACACAGCTTTGTATATAAGGACCATGATAAACAGTCCACGATAACACTTTGAGAATAAGAGTGAGTAAGTGAATGAGCGAGTGAGAGAACGAGTGAGAGATGTGGTAAATGTGGCAGTGATGGATTATCTGGTTCCAAGGCATTCAAGGTCTTCATTTAGTGTTTCTGCCTTGAGGGGCCCAACATCTGTAAAAGCTTACAGGGCCCCCACTCCGCCACCCCCTACCCCTTGAACGCTGTATAATGAGCCCTAGGGAGCTCCCCTACACTCTAGCACAGCTGAGTGGAAAAACCAAGGAAACAAGACTCCACTGGCTCCACTAATTATCAGCTATTAGCCTCCTCCATTACATTCAGATTGAGAGCGCTATAAAGTACAGTGGGGTGCCGGGGGAAAAAGCCTGTTAGAGCTGTAATGGGCCTTTGCTCAGTGTTGCCCAGGGCATTTGAACAGAACCGACTGAAGACTGACTAAAGAGACGTTTAAATTGCTTTGATATACTACAGTTGTGCTGACTGGAAAATAAGAACAACTACCGTATTTTCCGGACTATACGTCGCTCCCGAGTATTAGTCGCATCAGTCAAAAAATGCTCCATGACGAGGAAAAAAACATATATACGTCGCATCGGTGTATAAGTCGCATTTATTTTTAAACATTTAAACAAGAACGTTTAGTCTGGAGAGACTGAATAAAATTGCAATAGCAATATAGGTGTGTCGGTCCCACTCGTAGTTCTGAGAGTATACCGAATTCAGTGACACCGGGATTCCACCGGACGCGTATGCGCCGCGGTCCTAAACCTGAGCGCACGATCGGGAGGTGGAAGTTGCGGAGCCCTCCAGCGGAGGGCTCCAGTTTTCGCCGGCCAAGTCATGCGCTGTGATATGTGTGACGGCTATGTTGCACAACATTGCAGCTAAGGCTGGGGTAGCTTTGGTTGAACCGGAGGACATTGAGGACGATGACGACGAGAATATAATTTATTCGGTGGTGCAGTAGGCTTGCAGCGTTCAGTTGTAGGCCTAATGAATGACGGTGCCATCTTGCGGCCGAAGATATACGCACAATTTTGGCATATAAGTCGCTTCGAAATATAAGTCGCAGGGCAAGCCAAACTACAAAAAAACCGCGACTTATAGTCCGGAAAATACGGTAGTTCCAACCTATGCATTATTCCCATTTAAACACTATTGTGTAATCGTAAAAAACAAATGTTAAACATTGAACTGGTAAATTGAGTCTTTAGGCGAGGCGGATGGTCCAATTATCCTTCATGTCTTACCGTCTGTCTTTGATGAAGGAGTAGTAGTGTCCAGCGTGCGCCTGGCCGCTGTGGACTACAACTCCCACCAGCTCGTAGTTCTCCGATATGGTTACCTTCTTGCGGGGCGAGCCACCGGCAGCCCCGTCGCCGCGGCCCTCCCCAGCCTCCCCGCTGCAGTCCTGGCGTGCCATACCGGACACCGTGTAGGGCTCCATGTTCAACACCCAGGGGAACTGAGGGAGAGACGGGGAGGACATGGGGTCTTTCAATTACCAAGAGTTAATTGTTATCCAACTTGTTAATAAATTACTCTGAATGATGTGATGAGGCTGTTTTTATTGAAAAGTGATGGTAGATCTACATGATGAGGCTATATCTATTCAACAGTGATGAGGCTGCATCATGTCCTACCTTGATCTGCTCATCGTACTTTATGGAGCGTCCGCTTTCCCAGTCGAAGCCAAAGCGCATGAGGTGGATACAGAGCACACTCGGCAGGGACTTGATACACGTCCGCTTCACTGTGGTTCTCTGAAATCACACACACACCTAATTTGATACTTCAATAATAATGGCACTTGACGGGGAGCCTACAGTATGTACCCAGAATTCGGCTTTGAATTAAACCTAATAATCCTCTTGGCCCCATATAAAGCCGTTGTAAGTTTTCATGTTGTTCGTTTCAGCACGATATTGCTAAGTTAGTATTGTGCCAGAGTATCAACATTTCAAGTTGGAAAGTTAAAGGTGCTCGAGGCGGAGCAATGTAGGGAGGGAGGGACGTTCTTTTTGGGAAGTTTAGCTTAAAAATGACTCTGCTCTCTCGATTCTTCTACAAGAGAGAGCACCGTCTTCAACTCTCAAACGTTATCTACAGCTTTGTATACTATAATATTTAGCAGACTTCTCACACACCTTCTCCTTGCATTTCTCACAGTAGTAGGCATTGCTGCCTTCCAGCACCTCCCCCCTGACAAACTGGTCCAGTGAGATCTCAAGACTCTGGCAGGAGGTCACACCCAGGTTCAAGGCCATGAATGTCTCTTCTCGCTCGTACCTGTAATGTCAAGGGTCAAAGGATAAATGTATAATGTAAAGTATTTACAAAGGAAAGCAAGGTCCTTTAGAGTGGGGTTTAATAGGAACTATGAAATTAATTATGTCAATGTAAGTTTAAAGTGGTAATCTCAATGTCTTTCCTCGAGTCAGATATATTTGAGATTGTCACTTTTTATTATTCATCTAGAAGTAAGTGTATAAAACATGGAAGGCAAGATCCTGGTTGTGGCTTACCGGTGAGGACAGTCTTTACAAATCTTTTGGTCAGAGAAAATCCCCTGGAAAGTGTTTTTAAACAGCTGTTCCCGCCCTATTTTCTGTTGGGGAACATTTTTAGGAATCGGTTGTGTCAGTGACAACACCTTAAAGCACAAGAAATGGCAAATACAACAAGACAATTGTGTTTTTCAGAGTGAGAGAGTGCGTGAGTGAGAGGGACACCTTGAGATGTTCGTCCAGCTGGTCCACTAGGCTGGTGAAGAACTCATAAGCATCCTGTTGCTCCCGTACGTACAACTCCTTATTCCACATCTTGAAGATCTGCCTCAGACCAAGGAGACAAAACCACACAATGTGTTCATCCCCTTGAGGACCACAGCTATAACCTTATATGAAAACCCTAAGCATTTTAATCATCAACAGTATCCAAAAATGATTAATACAAAGGAAACATCTGTATTTTTGTTTGAAGCACTTTCGATTTATACAACGTTGCAACAATTAAGTCCCTGGAATTGTGTGTTGGGCTAGAGACACAAATTTTCATGCGGTTTAATACGGACAAAAAGGCAGAGCTGTTATCTTGGAACAAACAAAGCAATTATAATAAAAGCCTGCAGGATTTCAGCTAGTGAGGATGCAACGCACCTTCCAGAAGTTCTCAGGGATGTAGTACTGCAACTTGCTCTCCATCAGGTGACCGAACAGGGACTGGACTTGACAGAACACGCTCTCCTCTGGCTGCTCGGTGTCGTCCTCAATAGACAAGATCGCCTGCGTATCAAGTAACACAGTTTTAACGTTGCATATTAACAAATCACTTTTGACGACAATTGGGAAGCATGCGTGCAATCGTGCGTGCGTGCACCTCTGGCAGGCCAGGCTGCATGTAGAGCTGCTGGAACACAGCGTTCATGTAGCAAGTGGCTCCGCCGTTCTTCAGCCCCACAAACCCAGATACGGAGCGGCTGTCGACCGGGGGTAGGTACTGCAGGGAGGGAAACCACAGCCACACAACATTGCAAGAGAACATGGCGTTGGCGCATATTTTTAAATAAATAATAATAAATAAGACTTTGCAAGATGGTGAATTGGTGTACAGCTTAAACATTGGAGATGCTATTAAAATAAAATGTTCTGTATTATTTGCAGTTTTATTCCAATATTATTATTACAATATGTTTTATTAATTATTCATTAATTATATTTTGTATTAATTATAAACTCAATCATACTTGTACTATAATATTTCCAACCTCAGCTGTTTGATGTCATTTGTAAACTATATGTCATAGGAAAAGGTCCTTTGAAAGATGAGCCTGAGAATCCCTTGTCGAGTCTCACATCAAACTCCTTGCTGAGGGAGGGGTCAGGCGTGTGGTGCATGGACAGCAGCTCCTTGGTGATCAGCTGCAGGTTGGGCAGAGAGCTGTCCGCCAACATCACCAGCACCTCGTAGGCTGCTAGCCTGCTGCTGGCGGTGCTGCACCTGCCAACACACGCACATGTGTTCAGTATAGATCAATTTGTTCTAATCATGTTGTGAATCATGTTAGTTTTCAAGTTGTCTCGAAAAAAACAATTGCAAAACATTATCCAAATCTATAAAAGGAAGGTGTACTTTGGGTGGAAGTCATGGCTGGGGGTGGGGGCAGGCGCGGGGTTAGAGCTGTTGATAATGATGCGCGAGGCACGGAACAGGAAGTCATCCAACAGCTGCTGGATCAGCGACGGACCTGTTGGCAGACGGCGCCGTTGTCATCGCATTAGTTAACAAGTCGTTGACATGCAGACTGTGCAGGTAAGGGATGTATTGGGTGTGCGTTGGCGCGGGCTCACCGAGTTGTTCCTTCTCCTTGCCGCAGAGTGAGAGCAGTGTCTTGATGAGGCGGAGATGCCCTGCCTGCAGGATGTTGTCAGCCTCGCTGGTCTCCATCTCGGAGCCCCAGCTGGGCTCAAAGTTGTCCAGCCAGGAGATCTCGTCCTCCAGCATGTTGGCCGCGCTCAACTTCAACGCCTCCATCTCAGAGCCTAGGACAGTGGGACGGAGCAGGGTGGAGGGAGAGATGGAGAGATAGTAAGGAAGCAAGGATAACACAATTAGAAAAGAGATTATCCTACACTGACATCTGGTGGATGAAAATAGACGTTGCCCTTTCAAACATATCAACGCAAAATAAACGACAACTTGGATTTGACATGTGTGTATTTGCGTTAAGACTTACTGGTCAGGTCGTCCAGAAGCTGACACCTCAGTTCAAAATATTCAGTGCACTGAGAAAGTAATCTGCAGGACAAAAAAACACTGTCAAGAGAGACTAGGAAGAAGGTCAGGAAGGGATTAGGGCAATTCTTCATGCAACCGCTCAGCTGTATCCACCTGGGAAAGGCGGCATATCAAAGCCATTTAAATGGCCAGATGAAATGCAAACACATTCCCAACAGGCATTATAGGTCCAGCTTTCCAGTCTCAAGTCTTGGCAACTATAATCTTAGATCAAGCAATCCTACTATGCAGAACTTCAGTTATAGCGTGGCTACCCTGGGAAAAGTAAACTAATGCTGGCCGAGTTTGTGTTTGCCGTTAGCCACAACATGACGGGTCAAAACTAATATGAAGCTAAAGATAGCAAATCTGTTCACCCAGATTTCAGCTTGTCTGCCATCAGACTTTACAGGCTGTATCTAAAGTCTGACTTGTTGGTCGAGCCTCCCTGTAACTCTTTTGGGCCGTGTACCTCTGGTTGACTCCCCTCATGACGGAGGTTGGGCTCCAGAGGGGCAGCTGGGCGCTGAGGACCACCGTCAGCAGGAACAGGTTGGGCTTCTGCACCTCCTGTAAGCCTGAGGTGTCCGACTGGCTCAGAGTGTACAGCTGGTCGCAGGCAACCCGACGGATCTGGAGGTGGACACCAGACGTTAAAACAGCACTAAGTAGCCTTTTTACAGCTATTTACAACATCACTAAATAGCTAAACTACAGTAGAATTAGAGTAAAATGAACCAATCATCAAGGAAATGTTTCCGCTATTAATAGTTTTATTCTGGTACCCCCCCCCCGCCCAACTGTGGAAAGCCCTTGAACTGTGGTCGGCTTAGCTCAGGAGGTACAGCAGTTGTCTTGTAACCGAAAGGTTGCTAGTTCGATCCCCAGCTCCTCCTAGCCGAGTGTCGATGTGTCCCTGAGCAAGACACTTAACCCTAACTGCTCCTGACGAGCTGGCTGTCGCCTTGCATGGTTGACTCTGCCGTCGGTGTGTCAATGTGTGTATCAAGTCGCTTTGGATAAAAGCGTCTGCCAAATAACCCTAATTGTAATTAAACCAAGCGTAGTCTGTAAATGATAATATTATACTGCTAAAGGAAAGCATAGATAATATGGACATTATTAAATAGATTATGATCCGGTTGTGACATTCAGAGTGTGCTAGTTCTATTTCCCATTCAAATTGTATTACGTGAGCAAAGCACAGACTATGCAAATAGACATTACCGATATCTTAAAAACACTTTACAATGTCTTCAGGTCACTAGCAACGGCCAGCTCCAGTCCATACAAAACATTTGTTCTCAGAAACGGAACAAAGCGGTTCAGTACCTCTCCGCTGGAGGACCCCAGCAGGATGTCGATGATGAAGTCGTTAACAGAGGGCAGGTTGTAAAAAGATGCTGCCAGAGGAGAAACAGAACACACACTCAGTGATCTGCTGCCCCCGGAGCACAGGGTCAGCCAACACCACGGCTACACAAACTAGCACATACAAGGGAATGATACAACACAGAGCCTTGTCTTGTCTGTAGCAGAACAAAGCATGTCCATGTAATAACCAATGGCCTCTTTCTGCTGGGCAGTGCTGCAAATGAACAAATAGAACTTCTATTTGCCTTTTTTTGTACTTTTTGCAGACACATATTGGCAGTGAATCTAATCTATCTCAGAGTCTGCAATAAATTGAAATGCATATATTTTAAACCGATACACTACACATCAATTACAGGGATTCTTTATGGCTGATAGCCCAAAAAACAACTTGGGGTCATGTGTGCGTGTGTAGTCTTACAGAGCTGCTGGCAGCGGAGCTGCAGACAAGTCACCAGAAGTGACAAAGCCTCCCGGGCGATGATGGTGTCTTTGATGGAGACGCTCTGTTGTCTCACGCATATCCCAGCATGCAATGCGGTAGGAGTGCCCTCGCCCTCGCTGCTGGAGCTGCAGTTACTTCCTGGAAATTGTAAACATGCCCAAGAAAGTCATTGGCTTTGATCCGTGTGTGATTAACTATAATCTTGGCTGCATAAGCAGTAGAAGCCTGATCTGCAGGATGTTTGTTCTGCCGTGACATCTGCTGACAGTAAAAGAAACTGAAAACACATTCCAAACATGAGTGAGAAATAAAACCACACCTGACCACTAAATTCCACTTTGATGTGGCTCTTACCTGTGCTGCTCACTCTGGTGCGAACGCCTTGAGGGAGCAATGAACTGTGGCTGTCTCTGATTGGCTGAGGGCTGCCCACTAGGTCTAGTCGCCCAGCAGCAGCGGCCCAGGTCAGTCTCATGAAACAGGCCACAGTGGAGGTGTAGTCCCCCACCTCCATTGTCTAGGATCAAAAAACACCCATTTAGATACCTTTCATTCTTCACCACTCATATTATATAGAAAATTCTTCGATATCCATTTCCAGTGTTCCCGGTGCAGAATGTACCATTTTTCTGGTGGTGGGGGGACGGGGGGGAACAGGAATGAATTGTAATCAGTAAGCAGGCCTACTTTCCAAATGTACAACAAATGTTGAATGCTATGTTTTTGATTCACTGGTGTCATTATCTTTTGTATACTTCTAAGTGTTATTCAAAATAAGCATTCACACAATTGTGGCAACTCCAAGTTAAGGTTAACTTATCATTAAAAAAACTCGGCATCAGCAAGTTCGCAAAGGTAAATATTTATTTAATACCCGCGTCCAGATACATCGTTCATTTATTCGCAAAATTGTTGTGGGCCATAACAATGGCGCAAACACACCCTGCTCTTTCTTAGAACTCTCAGCCCAATATCTGAAAGTGTTTGAATGTCCGCTGAAACAGTCGTCACTGCTTTTTGCAGATGATGTGGTCCTCATTGGATCATCGGCCTGTGACCTTCAGCACTCACTGGATCGGCTGGCGGCCGAGTGTGAAGCGGCTGGGATGAGGATCAGCACCGCTAAATCTGAGGCCATGACTCTTAGCAGGAAACCGGTGGATTGCTTACTCCGGGTAGGAAATGAGTCCTTAGCCCAAGTGAAGGAGTTCAAGTACCTAGGGGTCTTGTTCGCGAGTGAGGGTACTATGGAGCGTGAGATTGGCCGGAGAATCGGAGCAGCGGGGGCGGTATTGCGTTCGCTTTACCGCACCGTTGTAACGAAAAGAGAGCTGAGCCGCAAGGCAAAGCTCTCGATCTACCGGTCGATCTTCGTTCCTATCCTCACCTATGGTCATGAGGGCTGGGTGATGACCGAAAGGACGAGATCGCGGGTACAAGCGGCCGAGATGAGTTTTCTCAGAAGGGTGGCTGGCGTCTCCCTTAGGGATAGGGTGAGAAGCTCAGCCATCCGTGAGGAACTCGGATTAGAGCCGCTGCTCCTTTACTTAGAAAGGAGTCAGCTGAGGTGGTTCGGGCATCTGGTAAGGATTCCCAATGGGCGCCTTCCTTGGGAGGTGTTTCAGGCACGTCCAGTGGGGAGGAGACCTCGGGGAAGACCCAGGACTAGGTGGAGAGATTATATCTCAACACTGGCCTGGGAACGCCTAGGGATCCCCCCGTCAGAGCTGGTCAATGTGGCCCGGGAATGGGAAGTCTGGGGCCCCCTGCTTGAGCTGCTCCCCCCGCGACCCGACCCCGGATAAGCGGATGACGATGAGGATGAGATGAGGATGAAACAGTGGGTTCACTGGCTCTTCGGTATCGGCAAGTACCAATGTAATAGAGATAGACCGATATGTTTTTTTCAGGGCCGATACCGATACCGATTATTAGTAGTCAAGGGGGCCGATAACCGATATTTGTAGCCGATATTCATTTACAGAAAAGGGGAAAATATTGGCGTCAAAATTTTGAATAATACAAACTCCAACAATTAACTTACACCACCCCTTCCCCCCCAACATGCTGGGTCAATTTTCAGCATCATTCAGTGGAGTGATATAGTCATGTCATACACCGTTTGAAAGCTTAGAATCTCAGGAATGTCATCCAATGTCAACCATTTGGTGGAATAAATATGTTTAGCGAATATAGATGAAAAATATCCTAGTGTCTTAGGGCAAAATAGCCCCCCTCACCCTCCTCCTCCCTTGGTCCATTCTAACTTTATCGTCGTTGTGGATATCCTTAGCAATGAGTTGATAATTCACGTTGGGTCTTGAAATGTTCATAAGAGTCCACAGAAATCGAATATCAATATTATTTTAGTCTAATTACATTGTGTATATTCACAAGCCATCTTATACAAAGCAGCCAAAAAATAGAAAACCGAAACGCTGCAATGTTTTTTTGTAGAAACTGTGTGACGATATCCAGCATGTCAAACACCGTCTCACGTGTTGTTGAGAAAACAAATGCGCATGGGGTGTGTAAGCTAGCAGGCTCTTCCCCAGAGTGCGAGTGTGAAGCAAGTGGTTGATTTGCGCGCTCGTGTGTGGTTTTATTTTTATTTACTTTTGTGAGTTTGGTTTTATGAATAATAAAAATAAATAGTTATTTTTGTTTATTTTCACATTGTTATGTAATTTTACTTATTTTTGTTTATTTGTACATAGTTATTTATAGTACTTTTACTATTTCAGTTTTGGTGTTTATACCATTGCAGTTTCACTTTTTAAGTAAAAATAATAGCCAAAACACTTTGTTTGAGCTTTTTTTGTCCGTCGTGGCTCTGCGTGTAACCAGAGCGTGTAACCAATCAGATGGTGCTGTGGGTTGGACAATGCTGGAGACAGCATAGTGACAGCAGACAGAGAGGTGCGGATCAAAAAAAAAAAGGCTGATGCCGAATATCGGCTCCGATAATCGGCCCGGCCGATAATCGGTCGATCCCTACGATGTAAGCACCGATACCACTACAAAAGGTGGAATCGGTGCATCCCTAGTGTGTTATAAGTACTTGGATGGCCACTCGGGCTGCAGGGACGATCTCCTCCACCCGAATGGAGGAGCGCTCCGAGAGGGACATCTGCCTGTAGGAGGATTTCTCTGGGGTCCCACAGAGAGACAACTGCCTGCCGGCCCGCCCCGCGTTCCGGAACGGCCGTGACGACAGCGCGTCGCCGTCCCTGAGGTTGTCGTCGTCCAATGAGGCGGGCATGCTCTGGCCCACCAGGAGGAACCTGTCAAGAGACACTGTCAGCTCAATGGACAGATGTGGACATCCGGACACAACGCTGAACTCTGCAAATTCTGTTATATTTTTGAGTGCGTTAAAAACTTATCTTATGTAAAACAATTTGATAAAAAGTTTGGGTACCTGGCCAGCTGAAGACAGATGGAGTAGACTCCTTGTCTGGTCTCATAGTCCACTTCTGAGGGGATGGAATCCCTCTGCATTACGTTCACCACCAGACTGCGGGGATAAGAGGCGGACATATACTCGGGCTGTTCTCATCGTCCTTGGTGCACCCGTGCAGTCAATTAGAAGAACAAATACAGCTACAAATGCATTGCTGCTCCGATTATTACACAGAATTAAACTGTGGAAAATCACCTTCAAGACCAAATAGTATTGCATTCAAGAGCTTTTCTCCAAGGTTCAAATAGAATAATTGTTATAGGGACTAGTATATGTTGCTGCTATGGGTTGTTGGGTTACCTGAGGCCTCCAGCCTTGAGGAAGTTCTCACAGAAGGACTTGACACTGGTCTTGGCCATCTCATCGTCAGATGTGGGCATCAGCTTAGAGCTCAGCACCTAGCGTGTGAGATATTGAATAAGCTGATGGATTCAACCACAACAAAAACAACATGGAGGTGTAGGAAAGGAACCAGTGTCCCATCTTCTCGAAAGACAGATTACTTTGCTGCAGGGAAATTTGACATTAGCCAACCATCGCTCTCAAACCATTGCCCTCTAACCCCCCATCGCAAAAAAGCCAAACCACCAGCTAAACTTACTGTTTACTCTCTTTAGTACTGCAAAAGTTACCTATGCAAATTCCAGCTCTGAAACAAAAGTGAATACGCTAGTCAAGCCTTAGCAACCAAACGACTAAACAGCACAGAGAGAGTGCGAGTTTTCACCAAAACTAAAAACAGCTACCTCTTAAGCGAAATGCAAATTATCACATCATCACACAAGCCAGCGTTTCCCCCAGAAAATATCTTAGTCAAGGTCGTCAAGGAGCGGGGTTGGGGGGGCTTGACTCGGTTTCAATTCCATTCAAAAAGCTAACCCTATGGCATGACCATTGTTGTGAACAGTATTACCGATGCATTATTTATTATTTTATATCTGATGAAAGTACGTCTTCTTTCCCTACAAGAGTTTTCTAGTTTGTTAATGCATAATAATTAAAAAAATAATAATAATTACACATTGGTAGTCAAGGCGGGGCCCTATTGTTGTTAAGGCTGGCGCCTTAACCATACAGTGCTGGGGGAAACACTGCAAGCTGTGTGTGCACTTTAGTAGAATATATAGACATATGAATAGACAACGGACGGGTTGCAAAAAAACATGACAGCAGAAAATCTAATCTCAACAGTAAAGCCATTGGTCCTTGTTTGATCGCGTCAGCTTTTGATCCATTCAAGAGATTTGGTTATTCTTAACCAATAATGGATCTGGGGTTGGTCTTGAATTCATATCAACTCCAACCTTCTCACTAGCGGTGATGTTACTTGCGGCGGCTGCCATTGTGAAGTAAACCAAATGACGCACCATAAGCTAATATCCAGTTTATTCGATGTGTCCCTCACAGCTGGCTACGGTGGCGCATTGCATTCACATCACAAAAAAAAGTATCAGGTTATCTCGTAATTATGACATAAAGATCTCATAATTATGAGAAAATACCTCATATTACGAGATCTTTACGTCATAATTACGAGATAATTATCTCATAATTACGAGATCTTTATCTTTCTCATAATTACGATAGTTATCTCATAATTACGAGATCTTTGTCATAATTACGAGATCTTTATCTTTCTCATAATTACGAGATAGTTATCTTTCTCATAATTACGAGATAGTTCTCATAATTACGAGATAGTTATCTCATAATTACGAGATCTTTATGTCATAATTACGAGATAATTATCTCATAATTACGAGATCTTTATCTTTCTCATAATTACGAGATAGTTATCTTTCTGATAATTACGAGATAGTTATCTCATAATTACGAGATCTTTATGTCATAATTACGAGATAATGATCTCATAATTACGATTTATGTATCTCGTAATTATGAGATATTTATCTCGTAATTACTTCATCAGAATCCCGTCTTCCACCACATGTGGTTCAGTTGATTGTTGGTCGGACTCGGTACTTCCATAAAGATGGAAAGAAATGGGCAGATTCTGAGTTTGCGTTTCAATAGATCATCAGTGAAGCATCGTTGCGACACCACTGACACCTCTAGCTAAATGTATTAACCTAGAGACCAAGCTACAACATTGTTTATCCAAACGAGCTGTCTTTAGCGAATGGTGAATTGCATTGGCTTCCATGAGCTGTCGGCTGTCAGTCGCGAGCTTAGGGATCTTCTGCAAAGTAACAAAGTAACGGAAAACGACCATAATGGTCAAATTTCAATAGCGTCACCATTTTTGACTCTCGAGCCCCACAACTTGTCCCATATAGTCATGGCCTCTATATGGTCTTACTACAATCTTTAGTTTTCTACTTATTTTAAAGGATTTTTCTTTTTGAAACAATTTCAATAGCGTCCCCATTATTAACTCAAGAGCCCCAAAACTTGTTCCATATAGGTAGGTATGGCCCATATTTTTCCAAACCAAAGGTTGTAGTCGGACCATAATGAGCCCAAGCCTCTATGGAACAAGTTTTGGGGCTCTAGAGTCAATAATGGCGACGCTTTTGAAATTGTTGCTAAATAATTCCTCAAAAATAAGAAGAGATATTTTTTTCAAAACTAAAGGTTGAAGGAAGACCATATAGAGGCAATGCATCTATGGAACAAGTTGTGGGGCTCTATAATCAATAATGGCAACCCTATAGAAATTGTTGCTAAAAAAAAATGGACATTGAATTCTTTGCCCAATATAAAATCCTTAAAAATAAGTTGAGATATATTTTTCAAACCTAAAGGTTATAGTAAGACCATATAGAGGCCATGACTATCTGGAAAAAGTTGTGGGACTCGAGTCAATAACGGCGACGCTATTGTGGTCGTTTTCAGTTTTGCACTTTTCAGACGGTCCCTAAACTGGCGGCTGAAAGCCGACAGCTCATAGAAGCCAATGCAAATCATCGTTCACTAAAGACGGCTCGTTTGGATGAAAACAAGGTTGTAGCTAGTTCTCTAGGTTACATTTAGCTAGAGGAGACATTGGTGTCGCAACGATGTGGTGGAAGACGGGATTCTGATGACGTACTTACGAGATAAATATCTCATAATTACGAGATACATATATCGTAATAATGAGATAATTATCTCGTAATTATGACATTAAGATCTCGTAATTTTGAGATAACTATCTCGTAATTATGAGAAAGATAAAGATCTCGTAATTATGAGATAATAATCTCGTAAAAATGACAATGATCTCGTAATTATGAGATATTTTCTCATAATTATGAGATCTTTATGTCATAATTACGAGATAACCAGATTTTTTGTTTGTGATGTGAATGCAATGCGCCACCGTAGCTGGCGGACCTTGTCATAAAGTTAGCGATAACAGAGCCCACCCATTTAGAGAGAAGATAGGATTTGTCAATTTTACTGTCATTTGTCTCATTGAATGAGCATTTTCTAACAGCATTCTTATAGGATGTCAAAATAGTTTATTTAATTTAACCCTTCAAGCTCCAAGACAAATTTAATAGGCCGTTTGGAAGTTTTGTTACCTCAGAAACTGTTATGTCATGGTTTCTACAGCTTAATGAAAGTTAATTTTAAGACTTTTTTAATGCCACTTGAAAGGAAATTTAAGACCAATGACATAATCAACACTAATGGAAAAAAATATTTGAACATATTTCCAATATCAGTAGGCTTTTTGGACGGAAACAAAAATGACTTATTGCGCACATTGTTCGGTAGAGTACAGGGAAGATGAAACCGATAAAACTCAACAGTAAGACCTATCATCTGAACGTTATATCCTATATCATCTCTATCATAAGGAGAGTAAATGCAAGACCGCATGCAAAGAAGTGGGCACTATCAGAGTCTGGGAACATCGCACGGAATAAGTATCCAATTCCCTTATTTGACTTGTATGATTGGTGTCTTGTCACGATGTTCAGACACCACAGTAACTCTGCTTTCATCGTTGGCGTGCAACCTAACATTGTCCGGAGATTTGTTGCTGCTATCCCGGTTGATGATTTCGGAGATGGGGTTGGACGCTAAGGCTGGGGGTAAACGATTATTTATTAAACGATTAATCGGGCGATTATTTTATCGATTAGTCGACTGATCTAATGACTAATTGGACGATTATCTATTTTTCTGTTGCTCGATTAATAAAAACCATAATGTATCTCAAATAAATACCAAAAAATTCTTAATAATATACTTT
This sequence comes from Gadus chalcogrammus, assembly GCF_026213295.1. NCBI lineage: Eukaryota > Metazoa > Chordata > Actinopteri > Gadiformes > Gadidae > Gadus > Gadus chalcogrammus. Next base: position 21,228,958 of record NC_079423.1, on the reverse strand, counting down.
ATTTAATACGCAACCCGTAAAGGGACATGAAAAAAATGTGTGCGTATACTCTCTTGCGCTCCGCCTCCAACTACGAGATGGTTAGTTACATCTTTCCTGCTGTCGGCTCCCAGACCGAGGAGCACAGGTGATACGTTCCCTCCAGGGCCGATGCTCTCTCCGGGGCATGACCCTTCACTTTGACCGACAGTGAGTCTGCTTATAGGTCGGAATATGATGGAATGAAGCGGCCACCGATTCTTGACAGGCTGGGTACTTTTTTCTTACACACAACCGGACTCGTTCATGACTTCACTAGACTGACACGCATGCTATCGCTCGCTCTCCTCGCTCGTCCACCTACTTGCTGACGACACACACACACACACACACACACACACACACACACACACACACACACACACACACACACACACACACACACACACACACACACACACACACACACACACACACACACACACACACACACACACACACACAATATTTCCCCGTGCGCGCACGATATTTCCCCGTGCGCCCGAGATACTTTCTCGTGCGCCCGAGATACTTTCTCGGGCGCCCGAGATACTTTCTCGTGCGCCCGAGATACTTTCTCGTGCGCACGAGATACTTTCTCATGCGCACAAGATACTTTCTCGTTTGAGATGCTCCAACATTGCTGTCGTGCTCTTGTATATGCCAACTCCATTTGGCAAAGAGTGCAAATCACAACACCTTTCCGTTTAGGACTTAACTTGAAGTATTTCCATACCTTTGATGATTTCGTGAGCGGACATTTTCCTTTATTGTGACTTTCGTCCATTTCTCCGTCGAAAATCGTCGACGGAGAAATTTGACGTCGACGAATTTTTGACGTCGACGCGTCAACGTCATCGACGCGTCGCTACAGCTCTATTGGACGCTCACTTTTAGTACTTAGATTAAATTAGTCAAACCAGGTTTTCCGCTTTAGGTTCAATGCGCGTTCACATAAAAGAGGCGTTTATCGCGTCATTTGACTCACCCTTGTTCAAAATGAATCGAGCAAGAGCGGTGTATTTCACCCAAGACTAGCAGTGTATTATTATGAATTCCTACGAGGAATTCCAAATCACAGTCCAAATCACAGCCAAGGGGAACACGGTTGCCCAAAATATGGCTAGGGTGGCATGCTGGCAAAAAATAGCCATGTTAACCCATTTAAGCCGGGAAAGCATTGCCGCTGTTCTACCTTTAAAGCCGGGGGGCGCTGTTGCGTCATTCTACCTTTAAGGACGGGAAAGCGTTTGCGTCGTTTTTCTGTATAAGGGGGGTTTTTGCCCAAAGTGTCGGCCTCTGGGCCAACGAAATGCATCAGAATAGACACATATAGGTGTCAACTTGTTCCTCGTGAGTTTAGTTCAGAAATTTCTTCAAGCAAGTATGGCGGATTTTGAGACTGAAGACTTTTCTGACGGTAGCGATTTCGAGGAGTTTCTCGGCTTCGAAGATGTTGATGAGGCCGAGTACTTTGATGACGAATACGAACCGATTGACCGGGAATTATGGTTAAGGCACATGTTCGTGAATGACGACGAGGAAGAAGAAGTATGGAATGGGGCTGCTTGTGTTGCCGGTGCGAAGAGATTACTGGCGACAGAGTAAGAATCTCTTTCGGACGCAATTCGCCAGAAATATGTCCCGGGACAGATTTGCGGCCATCTGGAGGTAAGGACAATAGTAATAGGCTACTTATTGATTGTGATGATGCTGTAATAAGAAATTACGACAGTTTATATGTAAGAGATGTATTACTGTCCCGGAGATGCGTAAAGCACCCGGGTGCGTAAAACCAGATAAGCTTCTCTGGAATGTCACTTATACTTATCAATAGTAATAGGCCTACTTATTGATTGTGATGATGCTGTAATAAGAAATTACGACAGTTTATATGTAAGAGATGTATTACTGTCCCGGAGATGCGTAAAGCACCCGGGTGCGTAAAACCAGATAAGCTTCTCTGGAATATCACTTATACTTATCAATAGTAATAGGCCTACTTATTGATTGTGATGATGCTGTAATAAGAAATTACGACAGTTTATATGCAAGAGATGTATTACTGTCCCGGAGATGCGTAAAGCACCCGGGTGCGTAAAACCAGATAAGCTTCTCTGGAATGTCACACGTATATGCGATCTCCAGACAAGCAATACATCTCTTCCAAAGAATAGAGCTTCTTTGGAATTTCACACCTAACTGCGATCTCCAGAACAATAAGGCCTAGGCTACTACAGTGTTTCCCACAGAAATTTTGGAGACTATGGGGGGGGGGGGGAAGGGGGCTGGTATGGGGCGATTGTTGATTGTTGACGGGGTACGGGGGGTATGGAGCGATTGTTGACCGGGGGGGGGGGGGGGGGGGGTATGGAGCGATTGTTGACGGGGGGGGGGGGGGGGGGGGGTATGGAGCGATTGTTGACGGGGGGGGGGGGGGGGGGGGGGGGGGGGGGAGTGTATGTCTTCAAACTTCGCCTGAAAAAATTTTTTTTTTTTTTTTTAATAATAATAATAATTCATGTGCACGCAGAGACTATGGCGGCCGAAATTAGACTATGGCGGGCCGCCATAGTCTCGTCAATGTGTGGGAAACACTGTACTATACATTCCCAAATTATAGCCTGTATCTTTTAATTACGCTACTTCTTAGGATGGAATGCAATTGTATTTGTATCATGCATAATACTTTTATTCAGTAGTCATCACATACAAGTGCATGTAATTTAAAACGCAGACTGTTTACAGTTTTAGTCCCAGTCTGTTCCCCTTCCCATGTTTGTCATTATATACTTTATTACTTTCTTATATAGTTATTTCACTTTTTTATACTTTATTTTTTTTACTGTTTTGTGCTGTTCCTGCACTTTTACATATTTTTTTTACTTTTTTATTTACTTTTCTACCTGTATGTAAATATTGTAAATATTGTAAATATTTGTAAATAAATTTCCCATGAAAGCCACAGGTGTCAGCTCTCAAATACTTTTTGAATTGTGTTCCTATCTGTTACAGGGGCTGAGAAATCAGTAATTTAGTAGGCGTTGACACAATTGCTGAATTTCTAGAAAAACTTCAGGTTTTGGGGGCTTTTCTGAAATCGCCTATAGGTTTTACAGGCATTTTTTCCAGGCGCTTTAGGCCTAAATGGGTTAAGTGAAAAGATTCTGCATATTGTCTAAAAATTATGTATCATCATGCCTTTTACCCCCATAGATGTGGTGCCTGCACGCTCCTACGAACATGGGGCCAAGTCAAAAATAAATATAAAAATATTATTCAATGTGGTAAATTGTAAGCATCCATTTGAATAATCTCAGGTGAATCTAGCCTATGATTTGCAATGGCCTAGGCTCCAACCTTTAATCTCATGTTGATTACCTGTAGCAAATAAAAAGAAAACCCAAATTAATACGACTGGGAGGGGGACCGCTCCACCGCCCTTCACCACTTCGGAGGAGCTGGCTCTCGCCAATAACGAAGGTCGGCCGATGATGGTAGGAGTGGAAGGGGGGATGTCCTCTGACCCCACTGCCTCGACATCCAAGGCATTTGTAATGAGTATGTATTCATGTATTGGCAATGGACATAAATAATTGTCTTGCTAATCAAATGTGAAATGATTGAGTGTAAATTAAGTGTGTCATTTTTAGTTGAAGGTACAAACATTATCTTGGAGGAGCCGCCGACAATCAATCTCCAGTCAGAGGTATATAACTATCAAAGCAAAGTGTCACGTATTCTTCTAAATGTTACATTTTTTGGAAAGAATGTCCTATAATAGGTTTCCCTGATTCTTGCAGGAGACTCTGTTGGCCTGTGACTCCAGGGCGACTATGGAGGTGATTTTTCTTAACAATTCTCACAGCTATAATATGAATTTGTAGAATAAAAAATGCCTAGGCCTAATTGTGTCACTGACATAGCGGTTATGTAAGGGATAATGGACAACACGGCACTTGACTATCCAAGGTTAATGTACGTTGAACGTGGGGCCACCTTTGAACTTAGTGCACGGATTCTTTGTGTAGCATTGCCTACATACGGTCCAACAAGGACGATCAAATAACGAATACCCTCTGTAATCTGTATCTCTCATAAAGAATATCAGACAATGCCAAGGGATCGGTTCTGTCCCGAAAAACCCTATGTCTCCGGAGAGACGCCTGTACGATAAGTGCGCTGAGGTCCACGGGAACACCCACAAAAGGTGATGCCATTGTCGGAGGGGGGGGCTAGGAAGCTGCGCACGCCGATTTAAGTAGCCGATCTCCGGGTAGACTAAGCTGAAAACCTGCTCCCGACCAGATTTGGTTGCGAGCATAAGTCACCATGGTGATACAGCGACGCTAAAAGAGATCGACTTTCGTGGTCCAGCTAACCCAGGCTTTGAGCTCAACATACCTCGCTAACCCTCTAATCGAGGTTCGTAGTACAGGCCCCAGAACTGGGAAATACCTGGCGTTTGTTGACAGCTTAATGTTGAGGCTTTGTGTTTCGCGCTGTGCATGTGGGACTCCAATGCTTTCCTTCTCATTGTGCCGAGCTTGAAACATTTCTTGCACAAAATACACCAACAAATGTTTTGTTGGTTCCGCTCTCGTGATTGCGCGACATTACTGCTATTAATTTATATTAAAAAAATTACAGATAGTTTTTTTTATATTTGAGACTAATTACAATCATAAAATCCTACTTATCATGTGGTAACATTTTTAAGACTTTTGAAAGATGGATTTAAGACTATTTAAGGCCTTATTTTTCTATTTCTGAATATAAGACTTTTTAAGGATCCGCGGGAACCCTGTATGTCAAGGATGTTTCTGTAAAATAATGAAAAAATGTCATTGAAGTGTCATTGTTGGAGAGGTGTGTGTGTGTGTGTGTGTGTGTGTGTGTGTGTGTGTGTGTGTGTGTGTGTGTGTGTGTGTGTGTGTGTGTGTGTGTGTGTGTGTGTGTGTGTGTGTGTGTGTGTGTGTGTGTGTGTGTGCGCACGTACGTACCTCCAGGTTGTAGAGCACCCTGAAGGTGGACATGCCCGGAGCGGAGGACCTGAACAGGGACTCGAGGATCGAGGCGGCACTGGGCTGGTGCTGCTGCTTGGAGGACATGGATGGAGAGCGAGATCCTGCACTCTGACCCAGCGTGAAGAGGGTCTTCTGCATTGAACACACCAAGACAGGAGGTCACGTGACATGGGGGAGGAGGGCAATGTGAGAGACATTATACAAGTTATACAACATCCAGCTGTGAATAAAAAAAGAAAATAAAGAAAAGGCAGCAGAGTTTCTGCAGCTGCACAGCTGTTCCTCATTGTTTATAGAAAGGGTTATTATTGTTATCCACATCATCATCATTTTTATGCATTGCTTTTCTCTGATTAGCAATCCAGAGGCCATGCTCTCGCAACCAATACAAAAAGGGAATCTTAAATTATTCCCAATCTCCTCAGATAAAGCAACATGGATGACGTATAGGCTGATGGGATAGAGAACTAAAATCATGGCAGCAGGAGGGAAGTACCTGGTGACTCCAAACGCTGGACTCTTTGGGAACAAAGTTGTCCAAAGCATCCTGCACCTCAGGGTCTGTTGGTATTAGCAGCAGCAACTTCCGCACCCGCAGAGTGATCCTACACACACACACACACACACACACACACACACACACACACACCCTTTTTGCCAGGTGTTCTCAACTCCCGCCGGTCCGCCAAATGAGCGTAATTGGGAAGCGAGAGAGCGGGACCATAGGGAGGGGGAAACAACCGTTTCAGTTTCATGGGTTAAGTGGCGAGAGGGGGGAGTAAGAGGGTGAAATACGTTTCCTTTACATGTTTCAGATATTGTTCATCTGAAAACTCTGTTCTTATTGTTCTCGTTTTGGAGACTTGTCTACTGACGTAGTCCTACACAGCTCATAGGTAGTAAGAACGGAGATTGAGTTGTGGTAGATCAGGATAATGATGCTATAATTCATGACCATCCCTCAGCCAAGCTTGTTCTTGGCAAAAACAGATGCATTCATTAGCAGGGTGGTTCTCTCACCTGGATTCATCCAGATTAGCCAGCTGGTAAAGCATCTCAAACACGTTGCACACCAAAGCCATCACCACTCCAGGCAGAGATTTCTCCTTTGGACAGAAAAACACAAACAAAACTCGGGAATTCTTGTCGTTTGTCACACACGACTGAAGCCTTTATAAAAATTAATGGCAGAGTTATATGACAAAGCCGGGGGAGACGTTGCAACAAAGCTCCTTGTGCTTGAAGGTAGCCTGTGTGTGTGTGTGTGTGTGTGTGTGTGTGTGTGTGTGTGTGTGTGTGTGTGTGTGTGTGTGTGTGTGTGTGTGTGTGTGTGTGTGTGTGTGTGTGTGTGTGTGTGTGTGTGTTTGTATGGATGTTTTTACCTGCTCCAGTGCGTAGGCAGAGTTGAACACGGCGGAGCTGGAGCTGCTGGAGGCCGAGGTGGAGGACTCTGAGCTGCCAGAGGGTGTGCCAGTGCTGGAGCTCTTAACCGTCAGGCTCTGCTCGTCGCTGAAGCCTAGCTGGGAGAGCAGCTTCTGGTCCCGGTTCATCGTCAGCTGGACAGAGGAGGGTGAGGGGGTTGGTATTATTGTTTCCCGTTGCAATTTGCAATTTGTTGTGGCGCCAAGTTTCATTATGTTCAAAATGTTATTGTTAACTTTTACACTATTGTCTTTCTCTGTAACCCAATATTAAATTGTATTTTTTTTTAACATTTACTAAAGCAATAACAACAAGAATCCTAATAATTACCACGCTGTCGTTGGCAAAGATCTGGACGTTGTCCACAGGGCAGCTGAGGTGCTCAGATATCTTCCATCTGACGCTCCCTATGGTCTCATTACTGTGGGCCTGCGGGGATAACAAAGCGTGAGGACAGCCCGTCCCTGCGGTGCGCACTGCCATACATTGAGGCTGTGTGTGTGAGTGAGGGCCATACCTCCAGGGTGAAGGTGTCTTTGGTGGACTCATAGGTGACATGAAGGGTCACCGGGTGGCCGTTGAACGATGCGCCGTGAGGTAGGATAGTGCGAGGGACCGAGTACTGATCCTGTGGAGGAAACACCGCACCATGTTAAGCGTCACCTCGCCAAAGAGTTTGCTAAAACCAGACAAAGGAATTAGACCCCCAACACAGGAAGGTCTTCAACATGGACCTATAGCGTACCTCTATAGTTAGGACGTATCGTTCCGCCAGAAGAAGCAGTCTCTCAATGATCACAAGCTTTGTGGACCTGCACAGGAGTACAACGACGATACATGATACAGTAGATCAAGGAAGCAATGATTCAGTCAGACAAAACACACTGTACAATGTTTTAGCACAATTCTTCTGCAATAAAGGAGTAATCATCAGCAGGGAATAAGCTTTCTCACTCAGCATGGTGAGCCCTGTCCTTATTTGATACGTATTCCTGACAGTTAGTATAGAGCTTATAATATCTTATGTTCCTACCCAGACCCGCCTGCTGTGTACCTGGATGGAGACTGCACGGAGGTGGCCACCGTAGGCATTGCGGTGGCTGTGAGCATCTTTGTTGCCCTGGTAACAGCATGTGTCAAGGTTGGCCCGCCAAGAGCAGAGCTTGCCGCCTGAGGGAAAGAGAAACGTTAGGATTTCAATATAAACACTCGATGATATCTCTATCAGGCCAACCTTTAAGAGCTTAGGTACAATGTCCTACCTCGAGCCGTTTGTAACAATCAGCGATGAACTTCTTGTGCAAAGACACAGAGTCCTATGGGACAGAAAATGAGAAAATACATTTACAAAACCTGTGTCAAGCCCACGTTAAGCAAGTCCACAAGTTAAGAACCACAGATAGAAGGCTGTACACACAATTCCAATCCCCCCCCCCCGCCCAACGCCACAGATGAATAACACTGACCTTCTTCATTTTGGGGTTAAGGTTGGTGTAGCTGTATGTAATTATGAGCTGGATAGCCTCGTTGGCTATCTCTTCATCTGGAGTCTCCATGGCGATTCGCCAGATAAAATCCATCCCGACCAGATCCAGTCGCTCCACACACTGGATTCACATAGTGACCAAGAGCATTGTCATTGAGTAGTCCTCATTATTCATCATATTGTGGTTCAACATTAGTGTTATACAACTTCATTATTATCAATAACAGACATAACCATTTATTAAAAAATAGTATATGCAATGCATTGAAACAAAAATATATAAAGTTTTCAAGCAATGTCTTAGTTAAGTAATATGCGTCAGCTACAGAATCATTTGTTTCAGATAATTTATTCAAAAGTATTCTGTTAAGTCCATGAAAACCAAATCAATAAAAATTAAATCAAGCAGTAAAATGAATGTTAAAACACAACTGACCAGTTGCGTTCCCTGGCGCTTCAGGCGATGGTCACACAGGTTGACGTTCTCAAAAAAGGTTTTGAAGAGATTGAATCCTAGAAAAACAAGGGACGCAAAAATAAACAATTACCTAGAAAGACATGCTCAACTATGTCTGTCTCTGTCGTGTCTTTTTACACATGCAATGTGGAAATGCTGAAATGCAATGTACACTCAATTTGTATTTTTGCCACCTATTCATGTTATTTAACGACATAGCCCCGTGGGGTGTGTGTCTACAGTAGGGCTGTAACGATACACACTCACGATTCGGTTTGTATCAGGAATTTTGACCCACGGTTCGATACATCCCACGATTTTTTTACATTTAAAAAGCATTTTATATAAACAACACTGATAACAATAACAATTAACTTTTTGTAATATTTAATAACAAATAATTTGGAACACTGAACAGATTTGAACAGAAAGAATACAATTAAAGTGTAGCAAAATGAATAAAATAAATAACCAAAGATTGCAGTTGGAGGATGCTTACAGGTAGGCAAAAACTCTCAACTAGATTTATGGTTTAGGCTTACGTATTTGAAAATATTAATGTCAAATAAATAATAGTAATTTGAATAGTTTGGTAGCACTAACCACTAACCACCGTTTTGCCCGCTAGAGAAAACGGTGCTGGTCAAAGTGACCTGCATAGGATTAGTTTTCGGTCAAATAGCCTATTATCGCTTCTTATTAGGCTATGTAGCTTAAATAATGACATAATCAGGCCGTATAGAATGCCACATGTTTAATAGCCCAAAGAACATGAACGTCTGATTCGCAATAACGAGGCATAGTGTTACGAGTAGCGTCTGTTTGTGCGCGAGAACAGCAGTGTGAATGTCTGTGTGTGTGAGTGACGTCAGCGAGTGAGTGGACGAGCGAGGAGAGCAAGCGGTAGCGTGTGTGTGTCTAGTGAAGAAACGAACAAGTCCGGTAGAATAAAGTACCCAGCCTGTCAATAATCGGTAGCCGCTTCATTCCGACCTATAAGCAGACCAACTGCCGGTCAAAGCACACAAATACTAGAGACAGGGATCACACAGGCTATTTTTACGCGCTTGGCCCGATCTGGATAAATGTCGTTCATATCGCATACGAGGACTTCACAAGCTGTGGAGAAATGCAATCCTCCATAGCCACGGAGCGCTGTCATCACAGCGAGGGCATCTCGTCGCAGACTTACGGCATTGATATGAGGAGCGGTATCAGCAGACTATTATTTAGACCGATTATTAGCAAGTTTCAATCTGACAATTTCACCGGAGAGATACAATTTTGTCTGACATTTAATTGTTCCATTACCGGACAATGGAAACCCTGGCACTAACAGCTCATATCATGTGGCTGGATCTGAACTGGAAGGATAATGGGAGTTAGAAAGGGTGTGTCGCGCTTCTGCCACCTCGAGACAGGTTCGTGGCTTTGAGTGTCGCGATATAGGTTTCGATACACATATCGTTACAGCCCTAGTCTACAGGGTGAACCTCACCATTCATGGTGATCTCATAGGGCTCCAGTTTTAGGATCTTCTCCTTAAATAGCTGCTGCTGGACATCACTCTCCAGGTCATGCTGGCCTTTGGTGAACCACTCAAAACACATCTGTGGAGCCATTTATATATACATCACTACAATGCATGACATATTGTAAACAATTACCTTGAAACTGCAGTTCAAGCACCGAATACATTCTAGGTATTTGGGGGGGCTTGGAGACAAAGACCTTGTTCAAAGAGGATCTGAGCAATACAGTGCAAGTACTGTACATTATCTCTCTCTCTCTCTCTGTGTCTATGTCTGTGTCTGTGTGTGAGCCAATATACGTTTGAGACCACTCCCGGCTCATATCGGGAAATCAATCTTGGTCAGTAACAGGTGCATGAATGCAACACTTTTCATTGACAGAGATGAGTATGCAGTGAGGGAGCACAGAAGGAGGGGACGTTTTTTTGATTTTTTTTCAGAATCTCAACTTTTCTGTTCTATCTCTCTTTACAACTCTCATATCGAACATACAACCCCTTTTAAAAAAGGTAGAACAACGCTAAGACTGTTTGATGCACGCCCATAGCATGTATACCTCTCTGTCCTGCTCACAGACATCAGGGCCGGACACCAGGCACTCCCAGATCTCCTTGGCCCGGTTCCACACCAGGTAGAGGCTGGCCTCCTGAAGGAAGAAGGCCAGGAAACGCAAGTGGCCGTCCAGGTACTAAAACACAGAAGAAGATCATCACACACACATTATCAACAGAATTTATCATTACCCCATCCAGATAGCTGTGCGTTTCCTTTTCAAAGCTTGTTCATGTTTGTAATTAATTGCAGCGTTGATTCATGCCCAAATCACACTTCTCCATCATGCATGCGAAGATCCATGTCGCTACTCAGAGACCGTAGACACCCCTGTCGCAGGTCAATAACTTTTACGAATGCGAGGAGGACCTCTCCTTCCACAGCTTAGCAACGCATCGTCCTTCTCTGCGATATTTCACAGCAAGTTATCAGTGATTGGCCGAGCAGGGTGCTTCTATTGTGTTTTATTTCCAACAGCCAGACACAATAATAAAATGAACAAATCTGGCAAGACCAACACTAATATAATTTGGTTGTGATTCAGCAACTTCTTTCCAGCAGCACATATTAATAATTTTGAAACCTAATTATTACTAAATTATTAAAATGTAAATGTATTACTTATTAAATGGATATACAGATTTTTCAACATATCTTCAATGGAGCAAACTCTTCCTGCATTTCCGTTTCAGGATATGCATATTTGTCGATAGAAATGCTATATTGGCCACTTGTACACGTTAATATGATGTGGAAGATTAAATGCAGGCGGCTCTGCAAAAATCTGAAACGTGTCTGCATCCTGACGCAGCTCTTCACTAATGTTGCGCACGCGTGCTTGCGTGCGTGTGTGTCTGTGTGTGAGAGACGGACCTCCTGATAGGTGTAGCGTCCGTCCACCAGGGTGCTGCTGGACAGGCCGTTGTTCCCGGCAGCAGTGACGGCCAGCCGGTGGCAGCACACCAGGGAGCCTGTGATCAGCTTGACGATCTCAAAGTTCTTCTTCAGGTCCTGGATGATACTCTGTGAAGGAGGGGGAGGAGGAGACGCACTTATTTATTCAATCAATACACAACGTGCCGATGGATTTCTGGCACATTATTATTATTATCTTACTTATTACCTGAGTAATGAACTTTATACCAGTGGGTCACGATCTTATATGACGATCTTTATATGAATTTATATGAAAGAATTACAAACAAGAAAGACGGTGGGAAAGAGTGAAAAAAAAAAAGTCTGCTCAAGCTCCCAGTGTGTACAAGAAAACACAAATCAAGTGAAAACATTACAATGGAAAGCATTTGATGAGATGCACGAAGCGACCATAGTTTTGAATTACTCAAAAAAAGACGATTATTACAGTGGCCAAGAAGAGTCACAAGCAAGTTATAAATTTGTGAGCATCAAAGGACAGAGACCATGGAACGGGCTGACTATTATTGCTGTCGGTCTTTCATTGCTTACACATCTGGAACACATCTTGCCCATTTGAGAAGTAGTATTCCAGATTAAAATGTAAACCCATTTTTTTGATTCAACCAACAAGATTAGATAGAACGTAGATTATTTATTTCATCCCTTTCCACATTCTATAATGTATGGGTTTACAATAATAGTTGGCTTGTTTCATAGTCAACATCCCGTCAGGCTCATTTCCATAAAGTTGTGGTTTCTTCATTTGTTGTGGTGTTGGGCTGGCAGTTGTGTTGCAGCATTGGCAGTTGTGCTGCGGCTTTGTCAGTTGTGTACGCAGTTCATTTAACACATCTCGGCCACAATCATCAATACAGCTTTCACAAATATTTAAAAATGCGTCTATATCAAGAACAAAATCCCAGGTACCACCTGCAGAAGCCCCATTGGTACTCGTAACACAGGTTGAACACACTGCGGTACACTATGCAAGGAATACTGCATGGTGGAACAAGTAAGCCAAATCCAAACACAGCCACATAGAGCAAGGGGGAGTGTGTTACCTTGTCCTGCTTCTGATAGGTCTGCTTGATGAAGGAGCGTGTAATCTCGTGGAGCTGCCGAAGAGCAGGGACAACCCAAACTGCCTGAGGACTGCTCTGTTGAGAAGCCTGACACACGCACACTCATGTCAACAAATGGACTAAAGCCTGTGGCTGCCTTTGTACAGAATAAGTTAGAAAGCACACACATGGAAAAGGGCATAATCAGACATAAATGGGAAGGGTTTGGCAAAACTTAAAATAAGTCTTTAAGTTGTCACAACACAGTGAAGTTAAGTCTTCGGTTGCCATGTTTACGTTTCTATTAAAAAAACAAACCTTTGCCAAACCCTGGACATCTACAGTCCTGATGGGCCTCCGTAGACCTTCCCAAGGAACTCAGCGGAAGCTAAATTATTGAACACCCTCAACCAAAACCAAGATCAACCACCCAGTGCAGTCGAAAGCCAGTGACCCGATTAGTTTAAAGAGCTTGAGATTAAATCATACACACACACACACACACACACCCACCCAACCACACTTGCACACGCACCCACACCCACAGGTGAATTACTAATGAATAAATACAATCACCCTGTGCCCAATGACATCCCTTTTGTGATCAGGCATTTCTCCACGATTGGTTGGCAATGGTGAAGCAGTGAGATTGGAAGAGCTGATTGGATTGTTTAAAGGCAGCTCAGTATGTGTATAATTATTATTAATATTATTATTAAAAGGGGGGCTTTTCTTACTTTGACTGATGTGTTAGCTTTCCGCTTGCCCCAAGAACCAGTAAGAAATGAACTTTGCGACTCGCTGCCTTTACTCTCCTCCTGAATCTGAAGCTAGGAAAGTAAACCTTGTTTGAGCTTGGTGCATGAGAACATCACGTCTGGCCCTATGAACATTCAGTTAACAGGATGCACACAAGGGAGTTTATGAATATGTGTTCGAGAGGGAGGGAGGAAGGAAGGGAATAGCAGTGCGGACAGAAGATTCTTCTACTGTGTTTCTGTGAATGAACGTTAAAGCATGTGTTGAATTAGTCAGGTTCACATTCCAACATCCACCACACAAGCAGAGGTCACAAATTAAAATGCCTTGAAGAGGTTTCAAACATTGATGTGTTAAGCTGGAACGACACTTCAGATTAGGGATGGGCATCGTTTGATCATCATTTTACGGTTTTGGTTCCCACGTTATCGTTTCTATTAAGTTTCACTTTCATATAAGTCAGGGGTTTTCAAAGTGTGAGAGAGTGAGCCCCCCCTCAGAGAAGAAATTTCAGCTGAGCCCCCCCCCCCCCCCCCAAATTTTTTTTCTAAATACCTGTGTTTTGAAAGCTATCTTAATTATTTTACACATTTTAAACATCTCTGATCATAATTTTAAAACATTTGAAACATATTTTTTCAGCAACACGTCAGAATATTTTAAACATATTTCTGAAACATTACAACATCTTTGTGCGTTTTTAAACACATTTCTTAACACAATTTAACAACTTTATCTAAGCATGTTTTAGCTTAACCTTTTTTAAATACATTTGAACATCTTAATCTGTGTAAACTGCCAGTTTACACAGATTCATTCAGGGTCGAATCAGATCTGCCTTTTCAGTCCAGAGATTTGACTATTCGGCGGGGTTTGTTTACCGGCGTTGCTATGGTGACCTAAATTATTATAAGTAACTGAAAACGATGCCGGTTTGAAACTAAAACTGTGATTCTGAAAAAAGTATAAATGCTATCAAAATTCCGTTTTGATACTATTGAAGATACAAGTGTGTAGATTTGTTTAATGGTTTGAACGATGGTAAACGGTTGAAAAATGAATGAGTTACGATGTCTAGAAGTAGGTGTATCAGAATGGGCTGACGTCTTCAATGAAAACGGTTGAAAACAAAGCGGTATGAAACTAAAACTGTGAATCTGAAGAGATTTTAAATTATATCGAAATTCTGTTCAGATATTATTGAAGATACAAGTGTGTAGATTTCTACAGTTGAAGTACGACTGATGATTTGAAACATCGACTTTCAGGGTTTTTTCCGGGTTTATTATTTTCTCACGTCTCGCCCCCCCTGAAGAACTCTGGCGCCCCCCAGGGGGGGCGCGCCCCACAGTTTGAAAACCACTGATATAAGTCAATGTGAAAATTACAAATACATTTTCCATTCCAATCCTACCTTATAATATAAATAAGTAAATGTTTTGAGCGTTCTAAAAAATACATAAAATACGAGACTTGAGATAACAGTATTCTGGTTTGGTCAGGTGTTTTTATTTAGAGAAATCTGCATGTGTGCCTTCAGAAGAGAAGAAACCTGACACTAAGGAAAATATATATTTTTTGTTTGTGTTTGGTCTGCATGACTCAATGAATTATGTTATATCGGTAAGACTATGGTTTGTTTAGCACCAAGTTAGATAGCTTTACTGCCATCTCCCGACAGAGGAGGTGTCGTTCTTTGTTAGCAGGCTTGAAAGTGTTAAACACGGTACACTCGTCCTCCCTTATGTCAATAGCTTGGGTCAGCATATTTTTGCGTAAATTGCTTGTGCAGCTTAACAAAGCTCAACCATACATTAGATGGCCAGGACTAGAGGAGAGCACGGGGCTTGATTGTGACTGAATGGTCTGTCAGTTCCCCTTCAAAATCGGGATAGGGTTAGTTTTGGGGCTGAAGCGCACTTATTATATATTTTTCCAATAAAAGTCCCAAATTAGGATAGCAACTTCATAAAGCACTTTTGTTTCACATGGTTCTTGAAAGAGTTGGCGGTTCAAAGCATCCCTTCTTATGATTTACAACAGTTATTAAAAATCATGAGCTTTAATAACTATGGTGACCAAGCTAAACCGGGTAAAGTCCATTTATTTTTGATTCTCAAATAAGTAAACAACTCAAGATTTTTTTTTTTGAAGTTTGTGTCTGTGTGTGTGTGTCACACCTTCTTAATGTCCTCAATGCACTTGATGATGTAACTCCGCTTGATGGTCTCCTTGACAGCGTAAGCGTCGCTCAGGATCCCCAGGTGCTCCTCAGACGCCTGCTGAACCAGACTGGTGGGCAGGGTGGGGAGGTGGGCCAGCTCCCACAGAACTTCCAACACCTCCAAACACACACATACAGTTGAACATTAAAAGCACCAATAGCTAACTTCAAAGCAAATTGGCTAACTTCATTATTAATTGTAGCAACCAAGTATACATTGTGTTCCAACCTGGCGCGCGCATGCACACGCACACCCCAATTTGAGGGACGTACCTTTCCTGTTGTAGCCTCAGAGCGAGCTTCTCGGCCGATCCGTCCGATCAGACTGAGCAGCTTTTGTCTGACGCGATCGCTCTCCACCTCCCAACTCTGAGACACAAACTCAATTAATAAAAACACTCCATTTCACACTGGACCAACGGTGAAATGGCAGTTGCGGCATGGAGCACAGACCTTCTGTATGAGAACAAAGAGGTGGCTGAGCTGATCGAAGTTAAACTTGACAGCAGCAGCGGCGATGATGGTGTGGATGTTCTCAATCACCGTTGAAGACTGGCCGGCCTGGAATCGTTTAATCAGATCAGCCAGAGATCAAATACACAGCGGACCATCAAATATGTACAGGCACATTTAATACTGTCAACACATTTGAGCTCTTCCATCACTCTTCCATCTCTCTCACTCACACACACACACACACACACACACACACACACACACACACACACACACACACACACACACACACACACACACACACACACACACACACACACACACACACACACACACACACACACACACACACACAGTCTTTTTATTGAAAGCACACATACGCAGTCTTTTTATTGAAAGCACAATGTGATAATTATACCTACATGGTGGTCACATATTATTAGTGAGGGTTGGTGTGCAAGGGCTACTTACTTGGATTCTCCAGATCTTTGAAAGTTCATCCATAGAGAGTTTACTGCCCAGGAGTTCGATAATTCCCTTTATTCTTTCACAGTACTGCGCCTGGTCTATGTTACCTGAAACGGTACATAGAGACAACACCTTTTAAGGGAAGCTGCCGATGTTATTTTCTGATGCATAATTACCTTCTCATTGCATTTTCCAAGGGAGGTAAGCAACAAACCGGGAATTCAAAATGGAAGTTTAAAAAGGATTAGAGCCAAGTGCTTGGATAAACGCTTGTTTGTTTGAGGAGCCCTTACCCTCCAGTGCTATTGACAGAACAGAGTTCTCCACGAGCCAATCCAGCAGTTTGTCTGTGTCAATGGCATTTTTAACAGTTTTAGACACTGTGCTCTCCTCAATAAGCTTTGTCACCTGGTAGAGAGAAATCAAAATACACAAAGATCAGTGCACAAACTCTGTAGCCATGCTATATTTTAGCAATTTTAACCATGACATTGCTTAGAATGGGATCATCATGAACCTACGGACTTCAGTGGGGGTTTCATTCCCCACTGAAGCGCACGGCACCTTCTCAACAATAATCAATAATCTTCCTCCCACTCAGGGTGAAAATGGTAGGTCTTGGCTCGTTTCCCCTCAGCCATGCCAACGTTTAGGAGTGCGTAACTACTGTTGACGGCTTTCAACTGCTGTTGACAGCGCATGCGCTACCCGCGCAAATTTTATTTTATTTGTAAAAAAAAAAAAAAAAAAAAAAAAAAAAAATTCTCTTCTTCACCCCTCGTGGTCGACTTGGGATCTGTCGGCGGTCTACTGGTAGACCGCGATCGACTGGTTGGGCACCCCTGATATAGACCGTTCCCGCCAATTTCTGACCGTCAGGCCACCTCTTCTCTGATTGGTTCAGGGAATTCATCTTGCCTGTCAAACACATATAGCTAAGCTCTGACACAGGTACTTAAATGCAAAACTTCAGAATAGCAGAGAAACTTAGGCAGGGAGCAAGTTTCTTTTTTGGATGTATAATTAAAAAGAATTGCCTGCGCTCTCTTTACAGCTTGTGGAGCTTGCCTACAGCAGCGTATATAACCTGTTGGTTAATATAATTCAAATTGCCATAATAATTCCATTTTATTTCTTACATAGCATCTGGGACAGATAAGACTTCTAAATGCAACGAAGCAAACAAAAGTTACTTGAATTCTGCATACACCAGTTTCGTCTATAACCGGGTGAGTCCCAAACAATTTCAAAGAGCCCCCCACGAACGCTAAATCCTTACATCAAAGGAGGGAAGTAATACAGTTTCAAAGCCTCATATTCCATGTCCTCCTATTGGTCAGCAGACTAAAGAAGAGAGATACTCCATGTCCTCCTACTGGTCAGCAGACTAAAGAACAGAGTTCCCTTCTTTCTCCCCTAGGGGTCTCTTCTTTACTACAGATAAAGACTGAGCATACCGCCATTTGTTAAGCTCCACTCAACACTGAGTGGTAGGTTTTTTGGGTCTTTGTTCAATAATTCATTGTGAAATGAATTGAAATATCCTCATGGGAAGACATGGTTGCGTTATTAACTGCCACAGCGTTTCTCAAGCATGATGTGGCAAAACAATGTTTTCAATAATCTATGCATCAGTATATTTACATTGTTTTAGGATTTAAGTTCTAAATCAAGTCCTCAATATGGCGGAGGATCAACAACAACATTTCCCATCATGTACAAGCCCCTGTATATCCAGCACATGGCAACGCGTATAGTTTATGTTGGTTACCTCCTTGAGGGAGTTCATCTTGGTGGAGAAGTGGGGGGTCTTGAGCATCCGGAGCAGGGTGTCCAAGCGCAGGTCGTCCACCACCGTGACCAGCTCCCTCTGGAACCTCATACACAGCAACTTGATGGCTGACAGCAGGTCGGGGATGCTCACCAGACGCTGGGGAGGGAGGTGACAGCCACTCATAGATTCATATTAGATTATTTAATTGTTTTCTTTCCCCTTCTATTTTGTCCCCTATGGTTTCACTTCATTCAAGGCTGAAGTCGATTTAGAGTGCCTGTTAGGGTTGCCGCGTTATACGGTATTACGTTTTTTTTTTTTCTTAGTAATAAAAAAATAATTCAGTAAAAATTAAGAATATAATTATAATTAAGAAAATTATGTGTAGAATAGGCCAGAGTTCTGCTCTGTGCGGTAGAGAATTGGCGCGCTTCCTTACAAGAACGTAACCATAGCAACGCCGGTAAACAAACCCTGCGAAGCCCAATCCCTACGAGAGCTCCCCGCGCTACGGCCATCCGGAGGCGCACAGAGCTTTTGGCCGTGATATTATATATAAAATGATATTATTATTATATATAGAAAGTTATAAGACGCTGTCACCGAGAATTGGCGCGCTGCCAGACGCTGTCACCGAGTGTGAGAGGAGAGTTGACGGAGAAGATGGCGGTTCACCTAGTTTCAAAGTTTATACCGTTTATACTCGGTAATACCGGTGTTGACACGAGTGTATTACTCGGTGTGAAAATGTCCACACCGCGGCAACCCTAGTGCCTCTATATGAATAGTTATTCTACCTTGTCTTTCAGGTCTTTCTCCTCCAAGTTCTGTACATAGGTTATCATCTTGTGGATGACCGGATCAAGCATGGGCTGCAAGAAACACATTTCATTATACTTCAGTATATTTGCGTGGGAGAACAGGTAAACTTGTACCAAATAGCCAACAGAAAAATAATGTCTGGTTTGGTTCAACAAACAAACTAGAGCACCAGTGATTGCAGGTTCAGCATGGTACTGATTTACATTTGGGACTCTGGAATGTGTTATGGGAAAAGAAAGCATTGGGTTGTACATATCCTTCCCGATCCACTTTGCCCATCCAAACATGGAAAGTTATTGGAACCAACTGGGAGCTGTATTCAAGGTTGAATAAAGCCAAAGAAACGTACCTGGACCAGGCTGGAGTTGAGGTATTCTGCACAAACTCCGAGAGGCTGAACCAGGGCTGATACACACTGCATTGAGACACAGAGAGAGCTGCTCAGAAGTGCTACAACCATAAGGAAATAAAGCCTCCAAATAGAAAATTATAGACTTTTTTGATAATGGAGATGACTGGTGTGCTGAAATTAAAATATTATTAAAAAGGTCCCATGAGATGAAAACTTCACTTTAGGAGGTTTTTTCTAACTATAATATGCGATCCCCTAGCCTGCCTATGGTCCCCCAGTGGCTAGAAATGACGTTAGGTGTAAAACAAGCACTAGGTATCCTGCTCCGCCTTGGAAAAATTAAAGCACAGAGTGGGGGTAATCTTAGCCATGGTTGAGAAGGAATTGGGGGAAAGGAACTTTGGCTTTGACTCCCTGAAGTAAATTAACCGCGACATGGAGGAGAAAGGGATTGTTGCCCGCGATTGTCTCCCGCCGGAGCCCCGCAGCCCACTATTTACAGAACACGGCCGAAAGCTGTGTGCGCCTTGCCATTGCGATATATCCACTGTATAAATGAGCGCAAGGTACCGTGGCCGCAATTTGCTCAGGGCCACACCCCCACCCTCCACCATGACCCGCCTCGAAAAAAAAAGACACGGTTTTTGAAGTCTCATTGTGGGACTGGCTCGTAGGGGCTGTAAACCAAGGCTTAATGTCTTGAACGTCTTCAAGTACTGTATTAGGGGCCCACTAACAGATATATAAAAGTATTCATAAATGAGCATGCCATGGGATCTTTAAACATGCATTTCATTTCGTTTGAAATAGCACGCCATTTCTGCTGCAGGCAAACTGCTGTGCAATTTACACATCATACAATGAGCCAAAATGATAGAAGGCCTAATGCAAAAAGTAGGAACGTTGATATACATGTTCATGTTGTAAACGATAACTTGATCAACAGTTTGGACCAAAAACATCACGAGTCATACAGATAGTCTCGGCACCTGATTATTGACCAGAAACACAGATTATTATGTACATCAAAAAAGACTACCGTATTTTCCGGACTATACGTCGCTCCCGAGTATTAGTCGCATCAGTCAAAAAATGCTCCATGACGAGGAAAAAAACATATATACGTCGCATCGGTGTATAAGTCGCATTTATTTTTAAACATTTAAACAAGAACGTTTAGTCTGGAGAGACTGAATAAAATTGCAATAGCAATAGGTGTGTCGGTCCCACTCGTAGTTCTGAGAGTATACCGAATTCAGTGACACCGGGATTCCACCGGACGCGTATGCTCCGCGGTCCTAAACCTGAGCGCACGATCGGGAGGTGGAAGTTGCACTTTAGATGCCTTCACAAGTCCAGCGGAGGGCTCCAGTTTTCGCCGGCCAAGTCATGCGCTGTGATATGTGTGACAGCTATGTTGCACAACATTGCAGCTAAGGCTGGGGTAGCTTTGGTTGAACCGGAGGACATTGAGGACGATGACGACGACGAGAATATAATTTATTCGGTGGTGCAGTAGGCTTGCAGCGTTCAGTTGTAGGCCTAATGAATGACGGTGCCATCTTGCGGCCGAAGATTATGTACGCACAATTTCGGCATATAAGTCGCTTCGAAATATAAGTCGCAGGGCAAGCCAAACTACAAAAAAAACGCGACTTATAGTCCGGAAAATACGGTATCTATACTCTAATCCACGTGTCATACTCCAGGCCAAGGGGTCAAGAAATTATGGAATGCATGGAGCATTTTAACTACTGCGTGTGAATGAGTGTGCACGAGGGAAAGTCAGGGAGAGAGCACGCATGGATATGTGGGTGAGTTCGCAACAGCGGAACCCAGCTGTCCTTTGTCATGCAGGGCCAAAACTAGAAGGTTTGTGATGAATGGCTGTAGTGTTCCTCTCCTTTCGGCACCATTTTCCTCCTCTTTGCACATCTTCCATGTCTCTTTCTGGAGGAGCGTATGACCACAATGCTTTTGACTTCCTACTAGGGATGGGCACGAGTAGTAAATTCCAAACTCGAGTGATCGAAGGAATTCCTCGAGGATCAATCGAGTACTCGTTTAATCTAATATATTTTTAGAATGCAACGCATCTGCAGCAGGAATAGGCCCAATGATGAACGGCAATATTACCAACCAAACATGTAATGCTTATTCTCCATCAAAACAGTCAGAGTTATCAGAGTATTCATTATTTATTTTTGCAAACGTTCAAAACACATTTTCCAAAAATAAATATGCGTCTCACAATTTAAATCACGTCGAACCAAGGCCTGTAATGGTTTAAAAAAACAAGTAGCCTAACCATTGCAAATAATTTAAAGCTCCAAATAAAACGGCAGCAAATGGACCATGGAAATACTCAGCGATCTTCTCTACTCGGCCTGGATTACAGAAGCGTCTTGCGGCGGTGAAAATAGCCGATACACTTGGTTGCTGCGGGTCTGCTTTCCCGAACTCACCGTTGTGTTTCAGGAGCATATGTTGCCGCATAGTACTTTCTGGTAGCTCGATTTCACTTGGCATATTTTACATTTCACCTTATGATCTCCTTTTTCTTTAAAGTATTTCAATTCTTCGCTGCGCTTTGCTTTAACCGCCATCTCTTAACTTTTTAAATTCTGCCGTGCCTGCACACGGCACGGCACGCGCCACACAGAAATTTGATACATTTCATTTGCTTTGTGCCCACGTGACGGCATGCGTTAGTGGCGCCGCACAGAAAATTGATACATTTGCTTCAGAAAACTTTGTTTGTGTGTGTATATGCAAACTCGAGTTTGCCTGTCCACCAACCGAGTTCATTGGTAACGAGGAGTACTCGAGTAATCGATTCCTCACGCCCATCCCTACTTCCTACCCATCAAAGACAATTGAATGAGACACCCCTGGGATGCAACTCCTGCCATTTCTCCATTTACTCCCTCTTTTGCTTTCTGAGTGCGTGTCTCCCCTCTGTCTTCCTATGCATCTTCCTCCCTCCAGTCTCTTTCTCTGCTCATGGGGCATCTCCAAACAGATAGCTTTCACACTCTGCCTGCACCTCCAGAGTAAACGAGCAAGACATCTAACTTATTAACATGCTAATGGCTTCTGTGTGTGTATGAGAGACACACACTGAATCAATGCTTGTGTTCCGGCCAGGTTCACTGAAAGAGGCTTCAGTACAAGGATTCCTCTCAACACACACACAGCATTTCAGCTGTCTCACACACACACACACACACACACACACACACACACACACACACACACACACACACACACACACACACACACACACACACACACACACACACACACACACACACACACACACACACACACACACACACTTTAAATTAGAGCAGTTATCTTATACTGTAATACAGCACTGAAATGCATCCTTAAGGTCATGGATTGAACAGGAGAGTTCCATATACCGTTGTGTGTAAATCACTATCACTGTTCCCCTTCCAATGTTGTCACAATCCATATATTCTTTGGAGTAAAACATTCATTGCATTACTGTTAGTCAGGCCACCAGTGCATGCTGGGAAAAGGTTTCCCTTACCGCTATCTCGATTTCCTCAGTATTAAGCTTGGTCTGGATGGCGGTGAATCCTCCCATCTCTCCAAACTGGAACAGACAGATGAAAGGAGAGAGGTGTGAGGCCAAGCACAAGGTTTACATTCAGACACTTTAGGAACGTTTCAGTATGTCACCATGATGTGTTGCTCAGCGCTAATGACTTACTCGATTCACCAGGTCCACCAGCCAACCGTGAGGCTCCTGAAACAAACAGTTGAAACTTAAATGACAAACTGCCTTGTGAGAAAGTCATTAGAAATGTATGGTAGATATCCTCATTTATGACTATTTTGTCATGTGTTTTATGGTCTGATGCGTCTTCGGTAAATGTAAAACCTTTTGAGATTCAATGAAAACAATCTTCAGAGGTTCTGTTGTGTTAAGTTATGTCACGTGGAGAGCTCCACAGAATCATTCACAAATATCACGTCACCTTAGAGCTGTAACTAAATGCAACATGATTTCCGGACAGCTGTTGGATGTCTGTCAAGCACACTAAGCTCTCTTCTTGGATCTATTGCGCAAAGCTTCTGATGAGGCGCATACTCATTTTGCCCTCTGTTCTGGCTCAGGGAGATGGAAACAAAGGGCTAACTAGAGGCAAACAGAAGCCCAGCAAGATGTGCCTGCCTGGGAGGAGGAACAGAATACCTCCCCAGCATGCAGTTATTCTTTTCAGACATAGAGTGCTGCTGAGGATGTAGGTCAATCAATCTGCATGCATAGCTGTATATATTAGATAAAGATTTACACATTAATAAACACGAATGCCCTATGCGTTAATTAGATTGCATAAGAATGTTGATTGGACAATTATGACAGTTTTAGTTGCTTATTAGTTATCATTTTGGACTTCTCAAATCCACCTAACCATAGCCTGTATACAAAGCATTCAATTTCCATCAACAGCTTGTGTTGCCTGGGCAGTCACTGGTTAATTTACAGCAACAATAAAGAAGATAAACTCTTAATTTAGCTTGATCTAATTGTAGGGTGTGATGTACCTTTTGATAGCTGTTGCTAGGGGATACAGCAAACATGTTGGCCTCCTCTCCAAACACTTCTGCCCAGTTCCTCTGACAGGCCTTCATGCGGTTTTTGAAGTGGTACTCATTATCAGGGTTAAAGGCCTGGACGAGGGGAATGAAGAAATGTTAAGAATGCCCTTCAATGTTTAATCTCATGTGTCAAATATGCATACACATCTCAGTGATATAACGACAGAGATAGAGAAACACAGACCAATATAAAACACTGAGGGGGCAGAGGGAGACCTTACCATGGTCAGAACACCCATCAAGTTAACTGGGATGGGATCCTGCTTGACTCTTTCAGCAGCCAGTTCCACCAGAAGCATCAGCATGTTGTAGATTCCCTCATGGATCTCTGTGCCCCACTTGTGGACAGCACTGCTGGTCAGCAACTACAATCAAAAACAATATGATATGGTATTAAATCATGTATTAGAGCTGATTGACTCGTGTCACATTGCAGTTGAAGGTTCAGTGTATAGAATCGAATGGCATCTAGCAGAATAGAGTTGGTAACTTCGCAGGAATATTGAAATACTCCAAAGTATGTTCGATATCTGTAATCACATGCAAATATAATTGCTGCGATATCGTTACCCTACAATGAGCCCTTTATATCTATATAGGGATCTAGTCCTCTTAAAATACGTTAACTGAAATATTCATACAGTAGCCCAGAATGGACAGACAGCTTTAGAGAGAACGTGCTTTAAAAATATATATATATTTGAGAGTTGTAGGAAGGAGGGGGGCATGAGCCATGACCCATTTCTGAATCTTTTCTAGCATGGCCGTTGTGTAGTCGTTTTAGAATAAGCAATGTTGTATAATCAATTTACAAACACCATGTCATTATATTCAGGTGTTCAAGAAAGTTAACCCTCTCTGACGAGTCTAAATAGCCAATGAAGATGAGCTTACGCTCTGTTCGTTCACCAAACTATCATATGTATTCAGAGCGTTTAATTATAACAGAGGTTGACTTTTTGATCCATGAGGGGGATTATGTCAGGTGGGTGTGGATTCATCCATGATTTGGAGACGTTTGTTTTTGTGGTTGTTTCCCTGTTCGATAACTAATAGTAGGCTATCACTGTTTCAGAGAAAGTTGGTATCCAAAATGAAAACTGTTTGATACAAAAAGGCACATAGTTATCAAAAGCAACCTATATTCAATTACCGCCGTGCAAGTAAACATTGGCCTTTAGTGTCAACTGCTATTTGAATGAATAATTATAGGTCTATAAATGTAGTTTACCAATATGAATTCAGGACTGTGTGTGGAGCAACGCCAGTTGGCTATAACCTCCCCCATGTCCTACAACATGTACAGTGACCATTGGTGACTATGACAAAGATATCCAAATGTGATTGATCAAACTGATTTGCAGATTAGCGCCGTCAAAATCCACCTTAGTGCAAAATAAATGTATGTTGCTATTTCGCAAAGCCACATACAAGGCAGTAGGGGTGTAACGGTAAACAAAAGTCACGGTTCGGCAGGTACCTCGGTTTTGAAGTCACCGTACGTTACAGGACGGTACGGTTCATAGTTAAGGGGAACATTTTAAAAACTGTTTGTCAACAACAGAGAATGGCCGTAGATCAGCAGCAACTTAGTTATGGCATTTGCATTTCTGAATTCAGAGACAGGGATTGTCGAAATATTGTCGTGAGCTGGGTTTGCACAGCTCGTTATTTTTTTTTCACAGCAATGGTGATAATTACACCTCCTGGATGGTGCTTTTTCAAATGCGTGTGCATGTCAAAGTGCTGTACGTAGACACCGATAGCCCTCTCTGTAGCCGGAGTGCCTGCCGGAGACCCTCTTACGTGCGCAACCAATATTTTTGAACTATCCATCGACGCAACGGAGACGGCAAGTGCTGTGATTGGTCCTCTAACAAATTCATTTCCGGGATCAATTCTCCGGTTTGACCTGGCACCTTATTTACTTTGTACATTGTTTCATTTGCACATTAAGGACCAATAAAACACCAAATAAGATTTTAAAAGCTTTCGAAGTTAATTTACAACACTACTTACATGGTTTGTAGTCAACATATAAGATCGATCTGACGGAGAACTGGTGGAAATGGTCTCCATAGTTACGGAGTCGGAGTAGTATACTTTGGCTAAACGGTCCGGGGGGAACTCTGACTTCAAGTTTTAAATTCCGCATCGCAAAACAAGCCTTTACAATCGCCATATTAACGCTATGTACACCACATTTACGCACCGCGGGCCACCTCTGTAACCACCCAGAAGTGCCTGTACCGTGACCGTTCTGTACAAATACGTGTATCGTTACACCCCTACAAGGCAGGGCTGAATATTCAGTTGGCTGCAATCTGCAACCATACCACTAGCTACTATTCAATTTTACACACTGGACCTTTCAGTTAAATAACTGATTATTCTAAAGATTTCAATTGGATAAGCATGTAGACTCCTTGAAGGCATGACCTTGACCTCAGCAGTGGGACCTCTCACCTTTTTGAAGGCTTCATGCATGCACCTATCCATGAAGCGCTTACAGTTCTCGTCCGCATCAGCCAAACCTGGGAGAAAGAAAGGCAAGACGTTTATTTTTTTTATATCCCACATTCCCAAATGTAGCAGTCACTATTATCCAAAGTGCCTTAAAGTCAATTCAGAATACATGTTATTAAGCCACCATTTCAACAAAGTGCATCTTATCTTAAAGAGCAGGTAGGGATTTAGAACCTTGCTAAGAATGGTGAAAGGTAGAATGAAAAATTGGGGATCAGAGTACCTTGCGAATAGGAGAGACCTTGGAGCAGCACAACCCTGCCCATAAAATCTAAAACTATGGAAGAACTTTGCCCAAAGTTTGAGCTATAAAAACATCAGTTTCCAATATACCAATGTGTGAAACAACCCAGCAGGCCTAGGGATGGGCCGATAGTCGATTCTATCGACTATCGACGATAGATGGATTCCATCGTCGATCGAACCAAGTTGCTGATAAAAAGGCGATAATTAATTGTATTAATTTTTAGTTTTCTTTTTTTAAAGCGCTGTGGTAGCTATTTTTTCAACTTAAAAAGCACCGCAAATTGTAATTGAAATTAACTGGCACCGGTGGAAAACATACTATGTAGCGCTGACCTGCCGTATTCACTCAATGCTGCGAGAGGAGAGGAGAGGGGAGGGGCTCGAAACCTACCGATCTGCTCGCACGGCGAAATGACATCACACCCCGCTGCACCATTTCCGGGTCACAGCTGTGGTACATGAGCTGTGTTCGAAATCGTTCCCTATTCACTCACTCACTATTCCCTATAGTGTTCATGATATAGTGCACTACATAGGGAACGAACAAACGAGAATTCGGACACTACGCTGAACATTTCTAAACGTCATTTGCGTCAGTAAATGCGCCGGGTATGTGTGACGCAGACAGATGCGCCCAGATCATGTAAACAAACCGGGCACTCTCGAGGAAAGCTCAATAGTATCCAGCTGCAGCCCCGAAGAACAACACCCTGGCGTGACAGAACACCCAGGCGTGACGGAAGTACTGTAGCTGGACGGAAGTTACCTCCGATTATTTTCTATAGACAAATAAACGTATTTATCGCTTGAATTAACATAACAAAGAAATACAAAAATATTTAGACACGCAAGTAACCATTTTTATAGCTTAGAAAAGGTTTTTTAACGTTATTTAGCCCCGGAGAACAACACCCTGGCGTGACAACAACCCAGGCGCGACGGAAGTACACGTTCCCCTGACGAGCCTATGTTTAAGACATTTCAAAAGGCAGTCACGTTCCCCTGACGAGCCTATGTTTAAGACATTTCAAAAGGCAGTCACGTTCCCCTGACGAGCCTATGTTTAAGACATTTCAAAAGGCAGTCACGTTCCCCTGATGAGCCTATGTTTAAGACATTTCAAAAGGCAGTCATGTTCCCCTGACGAGCCTATGTTTAAGACATTTCTAAAGGGAGTCACATTTCCCTGACTTTTAGTCAAGTAGTCAAGCGCTCATCACATGTCATCAGATCTGAAATATATGGAAAGTGTTCTCGTAAGTTATCATTCACTCTTAAGATACCATTGGACGCCAGTGAAATGTGTTCATTTATGACACACAATGGCCACATCAATATTTTACATGGTGACATGTGAGATAGCTGAAAATCACATAAAGCTAATCCCTTTGTAAAGGCTGCAGTAATTTAATAGGTAATTTGTAAACCACTACATTACAGAGATCTCGCAGAGCAGCTTGTTCCAGGAACTTGGTTGGAGAAAACTGGACATGATATCGAGGTACATGCCTTTTTTCTCGTCTAACTTTAAAGGAATAAATCGTTTTTATATGCGTTTCTAATATTATGTTTTACCTTCATGGTTCAGGGACTTCCACCACAGGAATATGGGAACGACTGTGGGATCTTCATGATTATGGTATACTCAGTCACAAACTTAAAATGTACTGAACAGATATAACAACGCGTGTGAATGTTGTCACCAATTACATTTTTCCATCACAGTACGCTTGGTACCTTGCCATGGAGGCACCATTTGACTTCACTGTTGTAAGTAGACATTAAATTAAATGAAAAAAGAGCTGACGATTGAAAAGATACGTTTAAAATAACGATTGGATTTTTGACATATGTAAGGTTACAACATCGAGAAATTCACACTTGTATACATATTTTATCATTGTCAATTCTTGGAATATCCCCTTACTTTAGAAAGACATGCCAGTCCTCAGAAAATGGTGGTGCACAGTACTGCTTGAGAACTTCCACCTGGATGGGTGTGTTTTTTTTAATTTCAGATATGAATATACACCTCAACCCCAATATGAACTAAATATGTATAATTCTTCATCATTTCTCCTTATTTATTCAGGCATGGCAGAAGGTTCGCACACTTCACGGAGGAGGCCAAACAAATGACGGTTGGACTACTTCCACCAGTCTTCAGACTGAAGCGAAAGAGAGAAGTGAATATCGTTTCCAGTGACAGAATACAAATAATATATTGTATAGGCTTAATATTGATTTGACTGTTTGATTCTTTTGACAGTGAGTTGGAGCTGGTGGCAGCATGAAGAACCTATATCTTTAAGATTCTGTAGATTATTTGTTGAATAAATTGTGAGGAAACTTTGGTGTGGTTATTCTTCAATGTATCTTTATCAAATTATGATGATATACCGTATTTTCCGGACTATAAGTCGCGGTTTTTTTGTAGTTTGGCTTGCCCTGCGACTTATATTTCGAAGCGACTTATATGCCGAAATTGTGCGTGAATAATCTTCGGCCGCAAGATGGCACCGTCATTCATTAGGCCTACAACTGAACGCTGCAAGCCTACTGCACCACCGAATAAATTATATTCTCGTCGTCGTCATCGTCCTCAATGTCCTCCGGTTCAACCAAAGCTACCCCAGCCTTAGCTGCAATGTTGTGCAACATAGCTGTCACACATATCACAGCGCATGACTTGGCCGGCGAAAACTGGAGCCCTCCGCTGGACTTGTGAAGGCATCTAAACTGCAACTTCCACCTCCCGATCGTGCGCTCAGGTTTAGGAACGCGGCGCATACGCGTCCGGTGGAATCCCAGTGTCACTGAATTCGGTATACTCTCAGAACTACGAGTGGGACCGACACACCTATTGCTATTGCAATTTTATTCAGTCTCTCCAGACTAAACGTTCTTGTTTAAATGTTTAAAAATAAATGCGACTTATACACTGATGCGACGTATATATGTTTTTTTCCTCGTCATGGAGCATTTTTTGACTGATGCGACTAATACTCGGGAGCGACGTATAGTCCGGAAAATACGGTACTTGACAAAAGATGTCATTTGATTCTATTAAGACATATCAAAACAATTACTTAATTCTAATGGTAAATTACTTAATGAGTAAAGTGTATAATACACTCAATTCCATTCAATAATTGTCTACACACTGTACTAGTTTATTTCTCTAAATAACGTTAAAAAAATAAGCTATAAGCTAAGCTATAAAAATGGTTACTGACATGTCATAATATTGTTTTATTATGTACATTTTTTGGTCTAATAAATTCAATAACGCAAAAAAGAATCCTGAGGTATTTGTCTAAATAACGTTAAAATACATTTTCCAAGCTATAAAAATGGTTACTAGGGTGTCTAAATATTTTTTTATTTCTTTTTTATGTTAATTCAAGCTATAAATACGTTTATTTGTCTATAGAAAATAATCGGAGGTAACTTCCGTCCAGCCACAGTACTTCCGTCACGCCTGGGTGTTCTGTCACGCCAGGGTGTTGTTCTCCGGGGCTGCAGCTGGACCCAACTCGGAAAGCTGGAGGTTGTATTGATGTTGAATGTTACATTTCCTTGAACAAGGTTTTTCTTATTAATTTTGAATATTTCATTTTCTTGTTAAATCCCAAATAAATTGTTGATATTTCTAAACGAAAGCCGGAGACTCCATCATTAAATGTATTCGTTTTCGCCGCTTGCGGTTATTGAGCTTCTTCTTCTCCTCCGGAAAAACACGACCGCATTGCATTGTGGTATATGGGAGTAACACGTAGGGAACATCATATGTACAGGTTGTACACTCACATTTTGGGTATTTTAAGTGCACTATATAGGGCATGAATTAACCAGTGAGAATTCGAACAACGCTACAAAATAGCGAGCACCCTATCCGTGATAGGGAACGATTTCGAACACAGCTACGAGCTGTGTGTCATCAGCGTGTGTCATCATGACAGCGCCGCCGGCGCCGACGCATCGAAACTTAAATCAGCGGAGGCTCACGGCTCACGCTGGTCCAAGGGGAAGACCATCGTATTCGTTTTTAAGAAAAAATTCAAAAAATAAAAACGTGATTTTTTTCAAAGTGATCAATTATTATAAATAATTAATATTAGAAAATTATTATAAAGTTGCCCCCCCCGATAGTATCGACTATCGGCGATCTCTAGGGGGCGCTATCGGCAGTGGAAGCTGGTAGACGATTGCCCAACCCTAGCCCACCCAACCAACAGAGAATTACGGGAACTTATTAACCATGGAAATCCAACAACGAAAAGGTTGAATTACACACAACAGGAACATCACAGCTCATTCTTGAGGTAAAATAAGGATTGTTCTCACACACACACACAATAGGACAATCTTACCATGTCGGGCGAGGCAGGTGGAAGCGATGAGACACTTGCCCAGGGACTCCTCTCTCTTGTAGGGTATGGACCAGTGGTCGGTGAACACTCGGCTCTCCAGTTCATAAAGGTTGGTGGTGGGGAACTCCATGCTACCTCCAGAGCAGTTTCCATTCTCATCGTTACTTCTCTGCCACACACAGACAGACACAAGTTAGTCTGTCATGTTAGATCTACAGTTAGTATTTTAATGGCCCGCTTGCACATTAAACCTTCGTCTTTCCAAAACAATAAAAAATATATATACTTGAATACTAAAGAACGACTTATTGACGCATTATCCGGCTTAGTTTTATTGATCGATTAGCAGATACAATTATTTAACAGATCAACATTGTCTAGAAATCATCTGAATAAAAGTTATCATGCTACAAAATTATTCTGCATCACACAAACTCATTGCACTGGGTAAACCAAATATTTTACCCAGTGCAACCCAGGGCTACTTAACCAAAAGGAAATAATTAAATAGTGAACTGTCGTCATTTTCCCCTAAAGTTGAACACACAAAGGGAGTCCTACATTTAGCATATTGAAGCTGCTTTAATGAATAAGCCAGAGCCCCAAAAATGTATAAGTTGTTCCACAGTGACCCAAGTGCTGTAAATAATATCCCCAGACTTGTGAGGAAGAATCATCTTCTAATGAGTATGAGGAATACCATCCCGTCTTCCCAAAACTGAATCATGCATCATGATCTACTATTTCATTCTCAAGGGCAGGCTAGCGAAAGTATAAATGTGTTGACCAAATAACATGCACAGAAAAAAAAAAAAAGGGCAGCTCAGAATCATTAATTTGTCATTAAGAGTCTGACACTTTTTTTTTTGTGTGGTAGAGCAAGAGCAGCAATTGTGATTATTTACATTATGAAGTTAAAAACATATTCTTGAAGGAATATGCATATTCACGATTGAATAAGTCTCCTCTCTTGATAATGATGAGATTCAAGATGGCTTACCCGGGTAGGCAGAGTTCATCCACGTTTGACAAGTTAAAATAATGAAGGCACACCCTGAATGTACCGTCATCAAAACTGATTGTAAAATTAATACTTTCAGTCTTGAATAGCTACTATGTTTGTGTATTAAAAGAAACACACATCTCAATAGCAGTTTATATTAAGTTGGAAAGATGATGGATATTCATCAAATAATTTTCACTCTGAATAACAGCGATCCGACGCAGTGAACTATAGACGCGATCACTGGTAAGTCCTGTGTCTTTTTAGAAATTCATGCTTGCGTTGCGATTTATCGATCTGACATAAGGCAAGTTAAAATATATTGTTTTGCCATAGACAGCAAATATAGCCCTCTTGAATATATTTATGATTTTTGCCTGCATATCACAATATTCCATTCAACATTGGTTAAGATTAGGGATGCAGCTTTTTTTGTCAGTTTTTTTGGCAATGTGTGATCAGACAATCAGACAGAGATCACCAATTTCTCAGAGGCTACAATATCTCAGATTTTTCAGAAATTAATTTAAAACCCAATCTATATGAAATGTATTACTACTCTATGGAAGATAGTAGTAGAGTCTGATCACATACTACATGGTGTCTGTGTGCCAATAATAATCCGTGGCCAATCAAAAGGAGCATCACTAGTTAAAACATCTACAATAGAATATTGTGATATGTGAAACGCAATATTGTTTTTTCCCAATTGCTTAAACACATTTCCTGATAGACTACTTCCCTTTCTCAAAACCTTAAACATAAAATCCCAAAACTCAACACAAAATTCTAAATCCTACACTTCCCTTGCAAAAGCACACTTTACCCCCAAAACAGTGTTAACTCTTCACTTAACGGCATTTTCTTTTCAAATAACATACACATACTTCATACGAGTAGACATTTCTAAGCACCCCGTGAACACTAGTGTGCAGAATGGAAAACACTATAGTATGAATGGAAAACACTATATGAATGCTTCATCAGTATTATGCTTTTGCATTTTTTGTGTTACACTGTCACCTGTTGGATGTAAAATATTACCGCAAATGTTTTTACATATACTAAAATAGAAAACACAATACTTTACAGTAACAACGCATACAGTATTTGTACCCAAAGTGTGGAGTCTATGGAAAGCACAGCAAAAAGGATGAAATATATCTTCAAGGAACAGGTCGTCCGTAAAGCCAACTAGATTTTAGACTGCAAAAGCCACCCCCTTCACAATCATTTTGAGGTTCTCACCTCAGGACGGAGACTCAGAGTGCCTTTTTGTAGATGCAATAGGACCAAAAATTCATTTTTAACAAGGGCAATATCCTTGCTAAATTTGCAGAATACTGAATTCCAGACTTGTCTGTTGTGTGTTGCCTGTGTGTCCGTGTCGTAACTTTATTGGTCATTGTTGATGTCTTACAGTAATGTATTTCTTGTATGCTTTTACGTATCTGTTACAGTAACCTTCCTGCAACCAAGTTTCCCTTTGGGGTAATAATAAACCTCCTATAACTATAACGGGATGAAATGAAAGAGATAACAGAAAATAGGCAATACCGTAAAGTTAAAAGCAAATTTTAGATTGCTCTACAGCAAATTGCAGATTGCTAGTTGCACAACAGCCTTTGGAGCTTAGAAATGTGATTGGCAGTGTGTTCTGTGTGAACACCAAGAGGGAATTCAGGAAGAGTGTGCAAGATATAGAGAATTGTGTGTAGTGTTGTGAAAAATTTGTGGGTTGGAATGGGCATCCGAGTCTAAAGCAGAAAATGTGCTTAGAGTTCAGCAGAATTGGTTTGGCAGTTGGTTCATGAGTTTCAGGTGCACATTGTGTCTGATATTCCAATTAATGTGTTTAAACAATTGTGAAAAACTTATCCAAAGGCTGATGAACATAGCTACGAAACAGTTTACCTTTAAACAATGCCCATGGCGTATCTTACTGCATATTTAATAACCTTGTTGATGTATATGTAGATGGTCTGCACACTGAACAAGAGCCAGGAAGGAATGGAAAAGGGAGATGCAAAGAAGAAGTATCACATTTCATCTTCTCCCGTTTGAAGTGAAAAAGAGATGAAAGATGGATGGATGGATGGATGCCAGGGGGTGTGGAGAATGAGAGATGAAACCTGCGATGACATTAGACAAAGGTAGTGAAAGGCAACCAATAGGGAACTTTTTGGAGAGAATACCCAATCAGAACCATTCGATTTCCGAATACAAAAAAAACATCGCCTCCAGTCACTAATGGAGCCACATGAGTCATGACTGCTTAAAACCTAGATGTCTCGAGACATCAAACTTACTAGTGACATATACTGTATAAAGAGTATCTAAAGGCAATAAGTGGAATATGGGAGGCTTTTCCAAAAAACAAAATATGAGAATGTGCAGATAGGAAGGGAATGAGGGAGAATGAAAGGCTAGGCTTCTCAAGGGGATCATCTCCATGTTTCTATCTGCACAGAGCAGAGAGGTAACCAATCCCGCACCAGTCTGTTACCATGCACCCTTATGACCCCCCTGGGACCCCCACCTCAGCAAAATACTGCAGTGTGTGTGTTTGTGTGTGTGTTTGTGGAGAGACTATATTTAGGAGCGTAATATGGGGCTAAAGAACTATGACAGGCCGCCGAAGTATAAAATAAGTATGAATAAATTGTTGCATGACGAGATGAATAAAATCTGTAATTTTCCTTAATGCTGAGAACTACTGATGTACTAGGAATAAGGTGAAATATTATCTAAAAGGGAAAAGAAATGTTGCCAATTGACAGTAAACAAACAGAAGTGTTAGACTAAGCAAATTCAATTTCTCCTGATCAGGTTAATTCCTCTCATTCCAGTATCATCGTTTTTAACTACAGGGTCTAATTAGCATTAACTACCATTGGCAATGAAAGACCATAACTGGATAAGACATATTGAGCTCACTCAAAATATTTGAGTTCTACACTAGTAGTAGTAAGTAACATAAAACAAATACATGAAGGCTGACACACCAGTGCCGTGCGACGATTTAAAGGTCA
Organism: Gadus chalcogrammus; assembly: GCF_026213295.1. Classification (NCBI taxonomy): domain Eukaryota; kingdom Metazoa; phylum Chordata; class Actinopteri; order Gadiformes; family Gadidae; genus Gadus; species Gadus chalcogrammus. The sequence goes on along the minus strand of NC_079423.1, from coordinate 21,193,818 downwards.
ACATTAGAGTAGTAATGATTAACGTTTCTTTGCTTTGGCCATGTTGGAATGCAACAGGTGTACGGGTTGCTTGCTAACTCATTACAGCTCAACCATTAGCCTTGCTTGAGCGGTCATAATGTATGAACAACTTTCTTATAGGCAGTGCGTACGATATTAAGCGAACATGTCATAAGGTAGTTATTTAGAAATGAGAACTGTTCATGGAACTGGTCTTCAAGCTGCCCAGAAAGAAGAGGATAAACCAGTGGTCCAGAGAGGACCAGTAAGTGGTTTGCTATACTGACAAAACGATTCGTCGTAATGGCATAAAATGGTAGCATTTTAAACATATGGGCAGCTTTTTTCCCAATGGCATAAAGATGACGAACAAACAGCAAAGATCTTGGGTCGTGCTTGAAGTGGCTAAATGTTAAGAATTTCGAAATCCATACGGTTTCTCAAATGCACTAGAAAAGGTTATGCAGGAATCCATGGTTGACACTGCCTTGCTTTACGATAAGGGGCAAGGGCTAACGATAGCTTTTACGTGAAGCAAATTTTACCTGTGCAGTGGTTAATGTATTGAATCATTTGGTTGATTATTTTACTCCCTATTGAGACTAAAACGTGAATCCAGTTACACCTTAACTTAACCCTGCCAGCACAGTACTACTGCTGCTACTCGGAGAACCGCGCGGGCAGCATAACGTCCCGGCTAGCTAGCCGCTACTTGGTTAGCCGCTTGGAGTTGACAGCAAACCACAGTGCGAACCAGGTTCAAAACGGGTTTTACATTTATCACACGGTCTTCGTCCGCCCAAGTCAATCGTTCTCAACGTTATAGTCTATTGGATTGAGAGTGCATGCCTCGACCTTTCCCTCCTGCTTTGACAGATATACTTGATGTTAAGCTAGCAGTGATTTCGCCTAATGGGCGATCCCTCTGGTCTATAGTGCTAAATTACTGGTATAACGCATACTTTCACACATTCCCAAGAATTCCCTTGCTGCTGGTTGAAGAAAGGCTGTATCTGGCCTTACCTCGCTGTCCACTACATCGTGGTATGCAGGCGGGGGATCAAACCCCCCCGTCCCAGTACGCCCGCTGTTTTCCCCGTCTCCTCCTGTCCCCGAGCCCGTGGTAGGCCCACTCTCCATCGGCTCATAACCATACCCAAGTCCGGGGCTTTCGTTCGTAAGAAGAGCGACTGCCTCGTTTATATCATTCTTTGCCAAGCGAAGCGCTTTCCGTATTGCAACGGGGTCTGGAAAGCCCATGCATAGGAGCGTTGTCATATGCTGCTCCTCTTCAGTCTCCATGTTCAGCGCGTCTCCGTCTCTCAGACTAGTAGCAGCGGGGTATGGAGCACAGCCCTGTCGCCGTGCACGCCGCCATGTTTACAGTCCACTGCTAACCTGTCACGATGGATTCCCACAACAGCGCCATACGTTTCCGAGGATGCGTGGAGTGCGTCACCCTTACCCGCCCAAAAGGGATGTTTTCATAACGCCTGGTTCTTATTTTCAAAATGTCTACTATTATTCAAATATAGGTTAGGATATTAGGGGCTATGGACAAAAATATAATTAATTTGACTTTGCAATCAATCCAATTACGGTTATAATTAGGTAATTTATGTGTGGATCAGTGTAACGCGCATCAACAGCTATGAGATAATATTATTAAAATATCTATTTTAAATTGTTTTACGCGGCGTATACTATATCAGTTAGCCACCTGACAATAAAAGGGTGTGGCATAGTGATTTCATTCGTGTAGAAGAACATCACGTGGAAATTAAAATCATGTGACGAGGAAAAGCTAACAACAGAAAATGGCTGCAACGGGTGAGAAAGCTGCTGATATGGACAGCATCTCCAGGGTGGTAATGGCCCATCCGACTGCGTTAAATCTGACAGGAACCACCGTCCCTCACGGCGAGAGCTTGGAAGATGCAGTGGAACCTCTTGCACCAGCGCTCAAGAAGCCAAGCACGAACAGTGAGTATTGAGTTGATGTCGGTTCAAGGCAACTTGGCTAGCTACCCGATGACATTAGAGGAACGGTAACTTACCACAAGTAGGCTACACTTCCAGCCGTCCAATGCTTTTACTTTTGTAGATTTCTGGTCCGTATCACGTCTATGCCTTGTTTATCATGCATCCGTTTATTTTCTGCTTGCCTTGTGCTTTAAATAACGTCGTCGTGTTGTACAAAAATTCATATCATAGTTGTATAGAATGAATGAACAATATATAGCCTAACAATATGCATGTTTATTTGTAATTACTCTTGACTTTATGCCAATACGCTTAATTTCTACTACGATATCGATAACAACGGTGTAATAACACGGGATTGCTATTGCTGTCCTTCTCGGTTATAACATCATTGATTTAGAAAAAAAAGTAAGAATTATTTTGTGTGTGTGTGTTAAGGTGATGGTGGAGTGGAGACGGCAGAGGAGGCTGTGGAGCCTGCAGAACCCGACATTAATGAGCTTTGCACTGACATGTTTGACAAGATGGCAATATTTCTACAAGGAGAACTCACAGGTTTCATCTTCTTTTTGCTCTTCTCCCTGTTCATACCAAGTTTTGTAACCTTTTGTCTGAGCACATGTAGAAATGTCTGAAAATAACAATTGATTATAATATTTATTCTAAGCCCCATGTTCTTAGTAAACGAACAGTACGTTTGTCCTTAGCACCAACTAGTTGGTTGAGGCTGGCAAAAATGTTGATGATGCAGAAACTGTGTACGTCTAACTCTGGAAACATCTGAGTTGATGTATAGTAATGTTGCGTCTTTAAATAGGAAATGCATTTTCACAGACAATGGGGCTCATATTTTAACACAGTAAATAGACAAAGTACACAAGCTATAATGATGCAATGCAATGCAAAACAACACAAGGTCCTCAATACAAAAGTACTACAGTCATTCTCACACAAGAGTTGACTACCACAAAACATGCTAGAATGTCATTGAACTATTTTTATCCTGCTTCCACTCCTACCTTTCTCCTCCTCCCCACACAGCAACATGTGAGGATTACCGGCTGCTGGAGAACATGAACAAGCTGACCAGTCTCAAGTACATGGAGATGAAGGACATCAGCATCAACATCAGCCGTAACCTGCAAGACCTCAACAACAAATGTGTGTGTGTGTGTGTGTGTGTGTGTGTGTGTGTGTGTGTGTGTGTGTGTGTGTGTGTGTGTGTGTGTGTGTGTGTGTGTGTGTGTGTGTGTGTGTGTGTGTGTGTGTGTGTGTCGAGTATCAGCTGATACTCGATTTTTGGGGCCGATACAGATATTGGGGAGTAAGAAATTACCTGAATCGGCCGATATTGAAAGTGTGTGTATATATTAGTGGTGGGACGTTATCGGCGTAAACGGGAAACTTTTATCGTGCGATAAAAAAAAATATCGCCGTTAATCTATTTTCAAACACTTCCTTGTTCGGACCCTTCACGTGACTGAACTAACCAATCAGAAGCTAGAATTTAGACTGAGGTAAACGTGAGGGAATCAGAGAGGCAGATTCAACAGAATATCCTGACTGTGTTAAATATGTAAACATGTAAATATGTAATAATTGTGTAACATAAATATGTAAATGATTAACTGACTAAAAATTTTTAGTACATTTCTAGCAAATTAACTCCAATATAAATTATATTAATTTATTCTACAACTTTCAAATATTTAACTTCTAAACCTTACATTATTATGGATTATTACACGGCTCTTCTCAATGCTGTAGACTGCTCCATTCACTTGCATGGGCCTTCCCAACGTTCAGCTGTCAATTATTTTTGTTTATGCTCCGTTCACTTGCATGGGCACTTCACAACTTCCGGCGGTGAATTATATTTGATAAATCACCATTGCCCAGTATAATTGACCGCTGTCAAGGTAAACGAACAGATTTTTTGCCATTTGCCATTTTAATCTAGATTAATTAAATAATCGATGCCCACCACGTGTGTGTGTGTGTGTGTGTGTGTGTGTGTGTGTGTGTGTGTGTGTGTGTGTGTGTGTGTGTGTGTGTGTGTGTGTGTGTCATTTAGCAGACGCCTTTATCCAAAGCGACTTACAATAAGTACATTTGTCAGAAGAAAATGAAACTATATATCGTTGTCGGTATAGTTATATAGGATGTTCGTAGAATCAAGTACAAGCACCAACAATTGCTAGGTTAACCCATTCCCCGTATGCAACAATGATAGCTAGGATAAGATGCTTCACAACTAAGTACTATAACTTAATACAACATACAATAAGTACATACATTAAGTGCCAGGACGCACAACATACAATAAGTAGGTGGGGTGGGACAGGGTGGCTATGCAGATGACTGGCTATCTAGGTGAAGATATATTGGTTTATATATCGGTTGATACAATATTGTATCAATGCTAGGAGTGGAGCAGTTCCTTGGGATTTGTGGCTCACCCACAACATAACATGCAAATCCTGAGCTAAAGGAACCAATGAACTGTATGGGGAGGAGCTACCAACCTTCACCCATACCATAATGTCAAACAGTTATTGTTGGGAGTGTTTATGTGGATATACTCAGTTTAAGAATTTGGAGGTTCAACCATAAAAGTAGAGGATTTATAAAGGGATGAAATGACATTTATAAATCAACAACATTTATTAAGCTTTCATATTGGCAAACATATATGCCGATACGATATATCTGTGATAGGCCAATATAGGCCATAAAATCAGCCAACAGGTCATGTTCTAATATTGTGTTTAATTTGCTAGAAAGTCATTTGTTTTTATTTTCTGGCTGAGGTGTGTCAATACCAGAAATCAAGCATTTGACTGGACCTGAGAAGTACTCGTACACACTACCACTGTGGCAGTGCGTGTTCATTTATGTGAATACTTGAATATTTATATTGGGTACAACCTTGAGATACAATTTACTATCTTATATCCATTGCAATGTCTATGATCCGAATAGCATAGACATGGCACCTCTGAACTCTGAAGAATGTGCGTCTGTTATGGTTGTAGTATACTAATACTTAACCAACGCGTCTTGGAGTAACCCAGCAACGTCGGACTTCTGTTGGATGATACATGCTATACCACGTGCTGCTGTACGCTAAAAAGTACTGTGTGTGTGTGTGTGTGTGTGTGTGTGTGTGTGTGTGTGTGTGTGTGTGTGTGTGTGTGTGTGTGTGTGTGTGTGTGTGTGTGTGTGTGTGTGTGTGTGTGTGTGTGTGTGTGTGGACGGACGGACGGACGGACGGACGGACGGACGGACGATAATTGACTGAGGTGTGTCAATACCAGATAAGTCCGGACGGACGGACTCACCTGATTTTTGTTGCCATGAAAATTGTTTTTGTGTGTTTCAGATGCCAGCCTTCAACCTTACCTGGATCAAATAAATCAAATTGAAGAACAGGTATCATCTCTGGAACAGGCTGCTTACAAACTAGATGCATACTCCAAGAAGCTTGGTATGACATTATACAATTATTTTGAGTGTGTTTACAAAACACTTTTTTGAACAGTTGTAATTGAAAACTGAAAGACATAATTGCATTAAGAGACTTTATTATGGAGAATAATGAAAGCTAAAAAGAGGCTTCTGTATATCAGCTGAGCCACAGAGCCTTTTCTTTGAATGTCAGTCCTGTCTATTTCTGGTATGTTGGACATACTGAAGCCTTAAAATAGTTCAACCACATTGTGCTGCCCATTACAACCTTGAACAGCAGATGGCACTCTTACCTCACAGATAGTCTTCCATGCACATGGCTTCTTCATGCCCTCCTCAGTTTCCCAAACCAAAAACTCTTCACTTGAATATTGTGCACTTTGTTTCGTGAGAATTTCATGCTGTTGAATTATTTATTTATTTATTTATAAATCTTTGTATCTGCTCAGAGGCAAAATTCAAGAAACTGGAGAAGCGATGAGAAGACATGCTGTCTCTCTTCTTCCCCTCCCCTTACCAGTCCAGCACGGCACTACAAGACAGAAACAACATCCAGGCAAGCTCAATTTCACACCTAAATAAAACGCTTGAGAAACGGACAGTTGGCACTGCTTGAATCCTAATGAGCTTCAGCCGGAACGGACTTGAAGATTATGGCCAACTCTTTAGATCCATGGTAAAGTATGGCATACATTTTATAAAAGAAAGTAATTTGCCCCTACTCCTTGTTGAAAAAAGGTGTGCCCCATCTGGAAAATGATCTACATGGCAGCGTATTCAGTGTGATAGATTTCCCTTACAGTATTAAAGCCTCAGGTAGGGTTGATCCAAAAGGCTTGAAGGCATTGTTATGTACTTGGACTAATACTGATAGAGAACACTTACACATGGTATTGCGTAACTGTGTTGAAGGCAGCTGAAGCCAACTCGTTAGAATGCAGTATGCTTTGGAAGAGGAGTTTATTTAGAATAGAGAAATTGGATAATATGTAATGTGTACATAAGTCGGAGATGAAAAGTATATATTTTTTTTTTGACCAATGGATTGTTATGCCCTTTCCGTACGGCAATCAGCAGGTGTCAGTGCTGCACCATGTTCAATGTTGCCTCTCAATACTGGCTTTGACTTTAGTCTTCATGCAAGTGGTTAACAGAACTAGTTTGTTTGACACGTTTACTCTTACTGGTTAAAATGTTCTTGGTTGTTCAAAATGAGACAGCTACTTGGACATTGAGTTGTCAGTTGACATTTCCCAACTGTTTTTTATTGCTTTTCTTTTACTATAGTAACTATTACTATTTTTTGTTAACCTATTATAACAATTGATATTCTGTTACTATGATAAATAAACAGGCTCTTGCACAATACTATGTAACCAGTCTGATATCACAATAAGGTTGCAGTTTTGTTCCAATCCCAATCACACAAACACTCGATTCATGCTGCAGTTGACCCAGGTTTGTTGACAACAGTCCCCATGAATCAACAATGGAGCCTACTCCACCATCACTATAATCCATAGGTGGGTCAGAGTGTTCGTGGCGCTTGAGCTCCTGATACCTTCCTCATCGGGATAATTTACATATTCGGTTTCTCTGTTATTCATTGTGAAACGTAAGTTAAGGCTGAGAGAATGAAAAAGTAATTATGGGTTGAGTATTTGCCGGAGACGAGGAGCAGGTCACTAATCTAGAATCTATGCAAGTTCTTTTTCACTATCAAAGGTTTCGCTCTCCGTCATTCACAACTTTTGCTGTAAACCTACACACCTATAGCTGTGGGCAGCAGCATATAACCTAAAGTAATTGAGCTCCCCTGTGTTGTTGTGATCCCATGTGAGTGTAAGAGGGGAGAGAGGGGCCTAATCTAAAACAGGTTGTTTTCATTATTTTTGCTAAGGCCCCAACACAGAGGGAACTCATTATTCATACTGTTATATTGTTTGCAGCAGAGCAGAAACCCCTCCATCTCCCTCTCTTTCCCCAGGCCCCAGGGCAGTAATATGCTCCTGTGTTTTACCGTCTCTGTATTTTATCAGATCTACTTTTGTTTTTTTCTTAAAATGGGATATTTTTTACCGGAGGTTTGTTACTGTATGTTATAGAAAAAATAAGATTTGTAGGTGTATCTTAGATACAAAATTATGTTATCAGATTGATAACATGCCTGGCACAATATCCTTCTAAGGTTATCGTTCAGTGCATATGTTAAGATATAACAGGTAGTCTATGCACCACATCGTTGTTAGGATACCGGGCATAAAGTACATAAACCAGAGGTTAAACAGGGATTCTGGGTTAATTCCCACCACCGCCCAGCTTTCCATACCTCAATTGCTCCGATAGGGTGCATTATAGCAAGTCAGTTAGCCAACCGTGAAGCATGCCTCAGTAAAATACCCCCAAACTCTAATAGGGATGGTAGGTTATGGAAACACCAATGCACACCAATATGCAGATCTATGTTTTTATTGGGTAACTTGTCATCTTAATCACCAGGATGTTCCTTTTCAGCAAGTTTCTACTTGGAATCAACACATTCCTAATTAAGAAAAGTGTTCCCATGTTTGAGTTTGGTTGGTGTGTTTATTTGTTGCTAGGGTAGACCAGACATCTTTTAAACACTGGGGTTGTCAAGGGGCTTCATGGGTTTTGGTTTTAAATTGTAGTTCAATAAAAGTTGTGTACACTGGTCCTTTCGCATGTTATTACTGAGAACGGTGATAATAAACCGTAAGCAGAAAATGTGCTAACTTTGTATGTTTATTCTAAAGTTAATTAATTATAGTTAGTTAAAGTTAGTCATCAATAACCTGATATATTAATGAAAAGGAGAAGATATATAGCATATGTCTTCAACTCCCAAGCTTTGTTGAGATTTGCTATTACTTTAGACAGGGGAAAGAATCTAGCATTTTAAGTATTTATTTTCTCCTATGAAGATCAAATGTAAGTGTCTCTAGTCTAGATTGAGAATTACCACAATAGACACAACTCGGCAGTTCTCATGCTTTTGCTATTGTTTATCCTCAGTTTGAGGGTTAGTTAATTTAGTATTGACACAGACAGACAGACAAACACAGAACGCTTATAAATATACACACTTGCTTCATGTTATTATAGATTTGATTGCATTTTTGATTCTGGTCTTCCTAAAATAAAAACATTTCTTAGAATAAACATTCCTCGCAAAAAAGCAACCACAACCGATCAAAAAAACAAACAGAGTAGGCTCCACTTGAATTGGATTTGACCAAATGCAGAAAGTAGCCAGCAGTGAGATTAAAAGAGCGTCAAACATCTTGTCACAATCTGCTACAATCTGCAGCAGAGGTGCTTTTTCCCCCCCAAAAGCCTGGTGCCAGTTAGCAATGGCAGGGCGAAATGCCACCCCACGCTGTTGTGTAATGGACAGGTTTGCCATGATCTGTGGGAGACTTTACTACACTTCACAAATGAGAGAGAGAGAGAGAGAGCCAGTGAGAGAGAGATTACTGTACATGATCAAATTGACTTGAAGCCATCTTTGTCATCGTTGTGTTAATTGGCGTAGTTAAGCGTTAACAACTTTCCTAATGGAGATTGTCACACAAACGTTAACTGTTTTTTTGCGGAGAACCACGTACGCACACACACACACACAAAAACTATACCTACACTCCAGCTTGTAAAATGTAACAAAACCATGCCCCTGCAACAGAGAATGCCTTTAAAATAAATCCAAATGACCTGAGATAAATGGTGAGACTGTACATGTTTACATCCATTCGAGAGCTGCCTGTAGATCTTGCAGGCATTTTCTCCTCAAATACGAACCACATGTGAGATCAGAGGAACTGCGTCAAACTTCAAATACCTTTCCTGGGAAAGGAGATGAAAAGACACACAAGGTTCACCCTCCGTCACTCCAGCACTCACACCTCCATCAAGCACACACGTGGGCACGAAAGCTCACACTCATGACCCAGGTGTCACTTCTAGCTTGCAGCAGATCTTTAAAACCCCACCTTTGTAATTCTAACCCCAGCCCCAAGAAGTACATGTCAGCCGTATAGCACTTTGAACCAAGTGCTAAATCTGCCTGCGTTATTCTCAAGATGGCCCCGGTCTGTGATTACGCATCTAAAATGAGACCAGATGGAATGTGTTGGTGAATGGGGGAGCGGTGTCCCTTCATTTGGGTTGATCTCCGCAGGTTGGGGAGTCAGGATGTTGGCCTGTGTCTCCATCAGCCCCATCTGAACATTAAGTACATGACTGGAGGTCACAGTTAGCGCTAGTATCTAAAGAAACCTCATCTTATGTCAGGTTGGTTAAAGTTGGATGTTCACTTATTAATCTCAGTGTGTGTGTGTCTGCTTGTATCTCTGTTGCTGTTCATACTCATTATGAATCTCAACATATAACCGTCCTTTTAAGTACCCCTTGCTACTTACCTTAAAACCTACTCAGACTCTTTGGATCCAGAGCCATCAGAGATAAGTCTGTGTATGTGTATTTAACAATCACAGATTCATATTGTGTTTAGATTTTGTTTTTTGTTAACTAAACCCATACCCATTGCATGGTCAAAAACATTGTATTAGAACATTGTCATGATACATTAATTAACAAATCAAAAATGAAAAACAAAAAAAACTTTATTTATTATTTTTCTCCCAATCAATTAATAGATAATTTAATAGCTTATTTGTTATTACACCTAAACCTGGATTTGAAAACCTGGATTCGACAATGAATCTTTCCCTTTATATTTTTAAATTGCGACATCTTTGACCCTTCGCCCTCGGTTACTTGTTGCTTTTTTACAAATCTCCTTCAATCTAGAGGCTCTGGCCTGCAGTAGTCAGCCTTTCTGATGCTGTGTCTAGAGGATCCTTGCATACATGTCTAGAGTTTTGCATCATTATACTTGATGTAAGTGATTGCTGTGGGTCAGTGGTAACCCAACCACCTTCACCTGTGCTCTCCCTATAACAGTCCTCTCCTTTCACTCAGTCCTTGCCAGTCCTTTCACTCAGTCCTGGTGGCCGTCACTGGAAGAGGATGTCCGGGGCTTTGTCAACGCCTGTCCTGTTTGTAACCAGAATAAGACCTCTCGCCGCCCACCTGCCAGCTTCCTGCACCCCTTGCCCATGCCCCATCGTCCCTGTTCGCATATCTCTTTGGACTTTGTGACTGGTTTGCCTGCATCCAAGGGCCACACCGTTGTCCTCACCCTTGTAGATCGATTTAGTAAGTTGGCCCATTTCATCCCTCTTACTAAACTCCCCTTTGCCAGGGAGATTGCGGAACTGCTCCTCCACCACGTCTTCTGCCTCCATGGGTTACCTTGATCTGGTTTAGGATTTTCCTTAAGAAAGAAGGCTTGTCTGCATGTGGCTGGTACGTTTGACCGTGTAGAAGCACGCACGCGCGCGCGCGCGTGCGTGCGTGCGTGCGTGCGTGCGTGCGTGCGTGCGTGCGTGCGTGCGTGCGTGCGTGCGTGCGTGCGTGCGTGCGTGCGTGTGTGTGTGTGTGTGTGCGTGCGCGTGTGTGTGTGCATACTATTTTAGGTATATGTTACCATGTATTAACCCACCCTAATGAGTAATGGATATCCTGGAAGCCTTAAAAGCAGCTGAGTTGACTCATACATCACAGAATGTTTGTCTCATCCTAAATGCAGCAGACGCTGATAAACACAAACCCCCCTTCTGTAAACTCTGTCTGCGATTACTAGAATAGGAACCCGGACTCTTCCGAACGCCATAACCACCCGAGTCCCACCAAGTATAGAGCCAATTCAAAGCTGCCTTTATCTCCTGCCTCGGACCGTGTACACCAGCATGGATAAGTGAAGATCTGAGGAGATCCTAAACAGCCTGGCCTATTGCGCATGTTCCCTCTGACTGCATGGGAACTTGAGTAAAAGAACATTGAATTATCAATCAGAAACTGGTGTGTGTGTGTGTGTGTGTGTGTGTGTGTGTGTGTGTGTGTGTGTGTGTGTGTGTGTGTGTGTGTGTGTGTGTGTGTGTGTGTGTGTGTGTGTGTGTGTGGGATTGTCTGTAAAAAGATTGTGTTACTTCTTGTGCAAGTCTGAAAAATGTCAGTTGGCTCATACTATAACTTATTAGAAGGCATGATTTGATTATCTTTCTAATAGCTTAACTGGCACAATATGTCCCTGATCATTTTGGAATTGCACTGATCCCCTCTGCCCAACTTTTATGTGGTCCTATGCCTGAGCGGTCCAGGTTTGGGTGAATGAGCCCTCGGATGGTTCACCAAGCTAAGCACAGAACTCTCTTCTCCACAGACTGCCATAATATTTGCATTAATTATCCAGGGTGCATAAACATAACTGCACCTGGCTCAGCTAACGGGTCAGTGTTCTGTTGTGTGTGCTAAAAGCTATCCATTTGATTTTTGCTGGCCGTGCTACAACAGTTACGATGAGCTAAGGCCTTGCAGACTGCCAGTAATATCAGCTGGTGCTTCGGTCTCCATCTGCTCTTCTATTGTCAATGTATTGTTTTGTGAAGCAATGCCTCCCTCTCTGTCTTTTACAGAAACAAACGTAGTTGAGGAAAAATATCTGAAGTTCTTTTCTTATTTAGAAAAAAAATAGTGATATTAGTCAAGCTTTGTCCTTGCGTGAACCTGCATTTGAGTCATTCTGAGAATTCTTTCAGCCGCCCCACAGAAAAGGTGAATTCTTTCTCCCAGTGCAGTTGCTCACTTTAAAATCCAGGAAAGAGCAAAAAATAGTAATATAGTATTAAAATCGTATTTTCCACACCGATCATTAGCACTGATCTGGAGCATGTGATGTATGATAGACGAAAGTGTTCCACTGGGAGGGAGCAGATTCTGAATGTTTATTGGTCTTTATCTTGAAAGATATGTGGTTGTGATCCTCTGTTCCTATTGTTATTCCTCCATACTAGGTTTCTTAGAGGATATGTAACTCTCTCTGTCTCTAAACTGTTTATATGTGCTACAAACACAGAAACCACAGCTTTGCAATTTGTATCCCATATTGCGTCAGGATTTCTCTTTACAGTAATAACGTTATTATAACCTCATGGGTATGTGTGTGTGAGTATGTGTGTGCGTGCATGCGTGTCTGTGCACGTGTGAGTGTTTGAGGGCCAGTTTGGGGTAGGATAACCCCCAAAGTGGCAGAATAAGTACCCTTCCAAAAGTCCTGGAACCAGATAATCCCAATTCAGCAGGGATCCTGACTTGGACTCATAAGGGACCCCACCGAGAGAAGACTTGAAGCTCTGGTTACTGATAACCAAAGCTCTGATTACTGATTGGTTGAGCCCCTCCCTGACACTCTCCAGGATATACCCCCTGCTGATAAAGTAAGACTAAACTAAATGGTTGAGGGAAAGAAAGATAGTAGGTGAGGGGAGGTTTTGATTGATGGTACGTTCCCCACCCCTTCCAGTGCAGAAATTCCCTCAGGCTCTGGCAGGTCTAACTCCCACCAGATGTGAAGTTTATGTGTGTGTGTGGGTGTGTGTGTCCACCCTATCTTGCCCAACATGTTGGGTGACTACATTCTTCTCTGATTTCAAGTCTCTTCTGAATAATAAAAGTAGATGGCGATACTGACAGAGCTGTCGGACGGTTGTGGAGAGGAGCTTGGGATTCCAACCCCAAGTACCCCAAGCATATGGTTTTGATCCCTCTAAACCAGGGGTCACCAACACAGTGCCCGCGGGCACCATGGCGCCCGCAAGGACCACATGAGGCGCCCGCAGGCCTGCTCTAAAAATAGCACTACTCATTCTTGAACGACTCTTTCCCACCATTTTTAAGTCATTGTTAATAATTATTGTGAGATATAATTAACATGACTTAATTAATTAACATGTCTTCACATAGATGAGTATCATTAATCATTAATAGTAATATATAACTAAAGGCAAACTGAGCAAATTTGTTATTTCAGAAGAGTGTATAGAACTGGGTGCCGTTCGTATGACTCAGTACCCATGAAGTAGCTCTCAGGTTCAGAAAGGTTGGTGACCCCTGCTCTAAACTATACCAGAGAATAGCAAGAGGTACAGACGATACTGTCAGGAATTCTATTGTAGACTATTATCCTAGCCTTGTTTCAATGTGTGTGTGTGTTTGTGTGTGCGCTTGTGTTTGTTTGTGTGCATGTCTGTTTGTGTCTGTGCATCCATGCGTGTGTGTGTGTGTTAGTGCAAGAAGCTGTGTTGAAAAGATGTCGAGTAAACACTAAGACAGAAGATCATTCAGTTCCAGTGTTCTCTGTGGCTACACATCCAGCTGTGGCTGCGCTCAGTGGTCCTGGTGTACGGACCACACCAGAGAGGCGCTTCGTTCTACCACAGCGTCCGATCAGATGTGGTGTTCCGATCCACCCACGGCTAGTGTTACATCACGGTTCAAAACAGGTGGGAGAAGACAGACTGAGAGCCTGTTAAAACAGACGCATACACCTCGTCCACTTCGGAAGGTCCCGGTCAAAATAAGAATAGATTTAAAACATCCTCATGCAACAAATAGGAAAATTGAAAATATTCCAAAAATAGTGAAGACAACAAGGAAACGGCAATTTGTGGAGCAGCACGCAGATATTGGCTTTGTTCATTCAGTTTGTGTGTGTTACTCTAAGTACGCGTGTGTGTGCAGCCGTCTGGGTGTGTAGGTGTGTGTGTGTGTGTGTGTGTGTGTGTGTGCGTGCACATGTGTGTGCATCTGGGTGTGCACGCTACAAGTGTGTGAATGAGAAAATGTTTCTAGAGCATGTCGTACGGTCCAACAGGGACCTGCTGATTCCCTCCCTACGCGACGTCATCTCACTTCCCCCCTTTGTTTCTCCACTCAGAAGGAACCTTCTATAAATGTCTTTTTGTTTAACTGTTCCCAACAGCACTCCTTCCTCTACTCCTTTAGGGGCCATGTGTAAGTACCACTCTGTGCGTGCGGGCTTTTGTGACTTTACCTTGGTTGGCAGCACTCTCCCTATTTACCTCTTACAACAGGAACTGTGGAAGTGGAGACATGGAGGTCAGCGGGTGTGTGTCTTCCTCTCTGGTTCATATTTATATACAGTACTGGATCCTGTTTCATAATACACTCTGGATATGTTGAGTTCATGCGTGTGTGTGATTGGCCCTGTGCATGCATGTGTGTCCACGTGTTTTTGGGAGTGTGTGTGTATGTTGTGTGTGTGTGTGTGTGTGTGTGTGTGTGTGTGTGTGTGTGTGTGTGTGTGTGTGTGTGTGTGTGTTGAGGGGTACATGAATAATAGGTTGCGTAAATGTTCTGAATGTCAGAATAGCATAAACAGTAAACCCCTCCCCCCCAAACACACACACACACACACACACACACACACACACATACACAGATGCACACACACACACACACACACACACACACACACACACACACACACACACACACACACACCCTCACAAACACATGGACGCAGAAGCATGCACACACACACACACACACACACACAACCACACACACACACATACACGAAAACTCCCACATGCATACAAACGAGAGTTGGACTTCATGTTGACATGTTGCTATGGAACTCTGTCCGCCCCTGCAGTATTGATATATATGGGTGAGTGGGTGATAGGTGGTGTCACAGAGGGTGTCAACCTTGTTTAAGTGTTTTATAGAAGTCTGTTCTACAAAAGTCCATATGAGGATTTACACAGACCACCTTTAAAAGGACTACAGCTAAATATTACAAGCCCAAATGGTGTCGCTGCAGACACAACGCAGCGATCCAAGGTGAAGGACGGTGTGGAGTTGAAGCTATTCCCTGGGTATGAAGTTGAATGTAACACACAGTTGGTAGTCATAAAGGACAAAGAGCATAGCAGAAGAAGGAAAAGTGATATACTGGCTTTCAGAGAAGAAATTACTAACATACTCTCTTGCTCTATGGATGTGTATATTTTTTAAATCCTCCACCTTGGTACCTAAAAGAAGACTGCATGTTCACCTTCTATTAGGGGAAGTATTCCCATGTTAATGAGCCCTAACCAGATTACACATCTAAAGCATGCCTTTCTCTTCTGGTACAACAATGAGCCTTAACCGGTTCTTTCCTCTCAGACAGGAAAGCTGATAACTGAGACTGGAACCAGACTCAATGATAAGTTGTAAAATACCTGGTTTGAATGACTTTGTATACATATAATAATAATAAAAAATAATACAAATAATACAATAATACAATTATTCATTACAAAAAAGCTAAAGCTATAATTTTTGTCATATTCCTTTATAAGGAAGAAAAGTAGCAGTAGTTCTATTCCCAGTGTTTTTATTATCAGCTTGAATACCATAAAACAGAATATGACCAATAATTAGCCCGCTACTCAGCATCACCTTCTGTGATCATTACCGTATTTAGAATGCACACACACACACGCATCTACACAACCATATGCATGCATCTTCCAGTAGGGCGCTCTCAGATAGAGCGCCAGGAGCCTGAGTGGCACCCACCCATTCATCACATCGTCCGAGAGGACCAACGATTACAATGGTATTACACACACATTACACACTGGACCTTCCCCCCAATCAGCGGGATGGGGGACACCTGGCGGCTGGGAGGAGGAAGACCCGGAACCGGCATAAGAGGGGCTACGGAGCGGGAGCAGGGACAGTCCGGGATTACGCAACAAACGCGAGACCTAGAGGCTCACGGAGACCCTAGAGCGCCACCGCATCCTGAGAGACTTCTGAATAAACGCAGAATACGGCTTAACCCATTGCTGCCTCGTGTCTGATCCTTGGAACCCGGCTCATTCACGGAGCCGGTTACCACATGGTGGTGAATGCAGGCAGCCTGAGCGAACCCACTACGCCGCCATGCAGAACCCGGACGGAGCCGCGGCGTCGGCCGCCCAGCAACAACAGCAAGAGACCACCGAGAGCATCGCCCTGCTCCGCGAGGCCGTGCTGCGGCTTACCCAGCACGCCGTCCGCGCCATGCCGACCGCCGCCCCGACCGCCGCCCCGACCAGCCGCCTCACCATGCTGGGACCCGAAGACGATGTGGAGGCATACCTCGAGGTCTTCGAGCGGACCGCCCAGAGGGAAGGCTGGCCGGAGGAGCAGTGGGCGCATATTGTGGCGCCGTTCCTCACCGGGCCCGCCCAGCAGGCGAGCCAGGACCTGCCGGCGGACGCAGGCGATACAGGCGATATTGGCCTATTATGGTCACAACCTCACAGCGCGCGCGCAACGCGTCCACAATTGGCGGTTTGATGTGCGGGAAGCCGTGCGGACGTAGGTTGCCCAACAAAGCCGGCTGGTGAAGTGGTGGCTGGCGTCGGGAGAGGGACCCAGCCCAATCGACCGGGTGATTATAGATAGCACCCTGCGGCGACTCCCGCCGGACGCCCGACGCGTGCTGGCCCACCACCATCCCGACACCGTGGACGACCTGGTCCGGCAGCTCGAGAATTGGCAGGTAGCCCAGCTCCTGAGCGCCAGACCCGCCCCCACCCCACGACGCGCCGAGACCCACCACGACCCATGGGGACACGCAACCGGGACCCCGGCTCCCGCCCTCAACCCACCGAGCGGATTACCGGAGAACCGGGAGGCGCGGCGCTGCTTTGAGTGCGGCCAGCTCGGCCACATCGCTCGCTACTGCCCGGGGGGGCCGGGACGTGTCGATGCCGTCGGCTTACGCGGACCCGGGGGCGGGCCGAGCCTGCATGCTGGCGACCTGCTGGACGCAGGGGACGTCCGGAAGTCCGACCATCCCGGCACGGGTAATGAGCAGGGACACGCAGGCCCTCCTGGACACCGGCAGTGTGGTTACGGTGCCGCTGTTGATTGGGAGGGACTGCCCGATTTTTCACCGGCTGTGGGACCCAACGCGGGAGACCCGGAACCGGAGAGGCCCTCCCCGCAGAGGGGCGCGGGAGGCTCGGCAGGCCTACGGGGCCACCCGGCGGCCATCGTCCCCGGGAGAGCTGACGGCGGAGGACGAGGAGTCAGTGAGGAACGGACCAGAAGGCTCGTCCCAACCCGACCGGTTCGCCACCGCCCAGCTCCAGGACGAGGCCCTCAAACACGCCTGGAGCCATGTCCTGGTCCACGACGGGCAGACCCGAGACCTGGTGAGTCACACACCACACCCACACTTCAGCACCAGGGGGGGTCTGTTGTACCGAGAAGCCACAGGGGAGGGGGGAGTGAGAGAGCAGCTAGTGGTGCCCCGCCCCTACGTTAGCAAGGTGCTCTTTATGGCCCACACCCACCTCCTGGGGGCCCACCTGGGCATGGACAAAACCGGGGAGCGGATCCTTGCGAGGTTCTATTGGCCGGGCGTTAAGAGGGATGTCGAGCGCCACTGCCAGGGGTGCCCCGAGTGCCAGCGGGTAGCCCCCCGGTCCACAGCCCGAAACCCCCTCATTCCTATGCCAATCATAGACACACCGTATAGCCCTGGACATCGTGGGGCCCCTTCCCAAGACCAGCCGGGGACACGCTATATCCTGGTGCTAGTAGATTACGCCACCCGGTACCCCGAGGCTCTCCCCCTGCGTGCCACCACCGCCAAGGCAGTCGCCCGTGAGCTCATGCTTCTCTTCAGCCGGGTAGGGATAGCGAAGGGGGTGCTCACGGATCAAGGGTCGTGCTTCAAGTCACGGGTTGATGAAAGAGGTCCTCAGGCTCCTACAGGTGAAGCAGCTCCGGACCTCGGTCTACCACCCCCAGACGGACGGCCTGGTCGAGCGCTTCAACAAGACGCTGAAGCAGATGCTCAAAAAGGCCATGCAAGCAGACGGGAAGAACTGGGACCAGCTACTACCCCACGTGCTGTTCGCAGTACGGGAGGTTCCCCAGGCGTCCACCGGATTCTCCCCCTTCGAGCTGCTGTACGGTCGGAGACCCTGCGGGATCCTGGACATCGCGAAGGAGGCCTGTGAGAGCCAGCCGTCCCCCCACCGCACCACCGTGGATCACGTGGAGCAGGTGCGTGACCGCATGGCCCGGGTGTGGCCCATCGTTCGGGGCCACCTCCAACGAGTGCAGCAGGCCCAGGCGAGGGTCTATAACCGGGGAGCCCAGCTGCGGACCTTTCAGCCAGGAGACCTGGTCCTGGTCCCCACGGCGGAGTGCCGGTTCCTGGACAAGTGGCAGGGACCCTACGAGGTGGTGGAACGCGTGGGGGAGGTGAACTACCGAGTCCGCCAGCCAGGGAGGCGGAAGCCGACTCAACTCTACCATATCAACATCCTGAAGCAGTGGAGGGGGGGGGAGCAGAAACCCACCGACCCCGCTCCCCTGGCACTGGCGGCCCGGCGGGAGATTCCGGAGGTCCCGGTGGGGGAGGACCTCAGCCCGGCCCAGAGGCACGACCTCGATGAGGTCATCATGCAGCATCGCGACATGTTCTCCGACCTGCCAGGGAGGACCACGGTCACCCACCACGACATCCGGACGGCGCCGGGTTTAAGGGTAAGGGTCACACCCTACAGGATCCCGAAGGCCCGGAGGGAGGCCATACGGACCGAGGTGTGCCGAATGCTGCAGCTCGGGGTGATCGAAGAGTCACGCAGCGCCTGGTGCAGCCCGGTGGTCCTCGTGCCCAAACCAGACGGGACCTATCGTTTTTGTAAAGATTTCAGGAGGCTGAACGAGGCGTCGGAGTTCGACGCCTAACCCATGCCCCGCGTTGACAAACTAATCGAGCGCCTGGGGCCGGGGCGGTACCTTTCGACCCTGGACCTGACCAAGGGGTACTGGCAGGTGCCGTTGACCCGAGCGGCCCGAGAAAAGACAGCGTTCTCCACCCCTGGGGGACTATATCAGCACACCGTCCTCCCTTTCGTAGTACACGGCGCACCAGGTAGGGAGGGGAACCGTGCGGCCGCAGGAAGGTAAGGTAGCCACCATACGGGATTGGCCTCAACCCGGCACCAAGAAGCGAGTGAAGGCGTTCTTGGGGCTGGTAGGCTACTACCAGCGCTTCATACCCGGGTTCGCCACGCTGGCCAGCCCGATGAACGACCTGACCCGTAAGGCCCTGCCAGACCGAGTCACCTGGTCGGAGGTGGCGGACTGGGCTTTCAGGACGCTTCGGGAGGTGTGTTCCGAGCCAGTTTTAATAACACCTGATTTTAATCTCCCCATGACAGTGCACACGGACGCCTCGGAGGTGGGACTCGGGGTGGTCTTGTCCCAGGGTGACGCGGTGGTTCCTGGCTCTCCAGAATTTCAGGTTCCGGGTGGACCACCGACCGGGCAGGGAGCACGCCAACGCCGACGCCCTGTCACGCCGGGATGCCTGCCTGGGAGGGTTCCCCGGAGACCAGGGGCTTGAGCAAGCGGTGGAGGAGTGTGGCATCCCGCCCCTGAAACCTCGGCCCGGACGGGTCCGAGGGACAGTGGAGGACGGGGTATACCGCCGCCACCCAATAGCCGGCGACAGGGAGCACCTGGACCTTCCCCCCAATCAGCGGGATGGGGGACACCTGGCGGCTGGGAGGAGGAAGACCCGGAACCGGCATAAGAGGGGCTACGTAGCGGGAGCAGGGACAGTCCGGGATTACGCAACGAACGTGAGACCTAGAGGCTCACGGAGACCCTAGAGCGCCACCGCATCCTGAGAGACTTCTGAATAAACGCAGAATACGGCTTAACCCATTGCTGCCTCGTGTCTGATCCTTGGAACCCGGCTCATTCACGGAGCCGGTTACCACCACACACACACACACACACACACACACACACACACACACACACACACACACACACACACACACACACACACACACACACACACAAACACAAACAAACAAACAAACAAACAAACAAACAAACAAACAAACAAACAAACAAACAAACAAACACCCAAACCCTCCCACACACAAATACATACACTAACACACGTGCATAGAGACAATGCACACTCACACACAATTACATTAGCAAGAACACAAACACACACACTTATTTTTTTATTTACTGAATGAAACAGTATGATATTACCATATGGTCGGAGTCATGGGAAGAGAGGAAAAGCGGGGATGATTTATAATGTAGGCAGGAGGAAGGGCCAGTGAAAGGGAGAGAAGGTGTGCAAGGAGCTGAGAGAAAAAGAGAAGAAGGCAAAAATAATTTAAAATATAACCGCAAGCGGTGATAAACGGGGTCCGAGCAAAATTAAAAGTCAAGAACACACTAATGGAAGATATATAAATATGACAAATAATTATGAAGGAAAGATGTTGATGAAGATGTTCCACTTAATGCAATACTGTGCCTCGGCATTCAGGTGAGCTGCAAAGCAATGGCCGAATGTCATGTTCAGATTGTTCATAATGCTATAATCGGGATTCAAACTCTCAACCTAAGGATCACCTGTACAAGGCATTATCCAATTGAGCCACTGATAAACCTGCAGCCTCATTCACATGGTCAAAATGTATATTGATAAGCATACAACAGCCAGAAACCTCCAAGCACAAATTGCTCAAGTGAATTAAGGGCCTCCTTATTAAAAAAGCATCTACCTGAAAAATCTTTGAAATTCTGGGGAAATGAAACCTTACGGAAGAAATATATGACAACAACTCTGTCTGCCTTTCCGAATCGCAAGTCAAAGTGGTACGGTGTAGCGAGTGTGGGGAATTACCATACAAGAAAAACTATCTCAGGAAAAAGTTGAAGCTGCTACTTGCAAAAAGATAAGTTGACAACAGAAAGGGAGAACTCAATCATCACTGAAAAACTTGCTGGTCAAAGGAAGGCAATCTTAAAACGAACTAACAAACTGGAAGTATTTCAATATTGTTTTATTGTCTCAATAACGAATTGCCCAACAATCATAGACATAAAGCATGAAAGAGCATGGATTGAAAATTACCATTTGGCCAGGATGATTGTGGCAGGAAATGTTCCTACTGTCCCATTCATAGTGTATTGTACTGAAAATGGTAGCATGCGACTCTACTACTATGGACAGGGATAGTATACCGTCATATTTTGTTCTTGGGAAAGGAATAGTATACTGCAGAAATATCAAATGAGGCATTGCTGCTAATTGAGGCAGGCAGGATAACTGTACAGTGAGCCAGAGTGAATCAGTTTCTAAACTGATTAGGAAAGGGTCTGCCAATGCGGCTAACCAAATACCAGAATCTGCTGGTCATTTCTTAAGGTGATAGAACACACACACAGCATACAGCCAACAAACAGCCCACATATAATTCATTTGCCTACGCATATACAAACATACCGACACAAAGCTCAAACACAGGCCAACCCGACACCCCACCTTTTGCCTCTCTACTTCTTCCAGCACTCATAAACACACCCGTGGGCTTTGATCACTTTAGACCAAACAAAAGACTCACAAATGACTTGACAGCAGAAACATGTGTTTACAACTCTCACCCTCCGCTCCCTCTTCCCACCCGGCTATGCATGTGCCAGGTTCTGCTCTGAGCCGTTTGAAATAGAGAACGAGGGACTGGCAACATTCGTTTAGCGAGAAGCCAAATTAAGACACACACACACACACACACACACACACACACACACACTGGCTGACCCTGAAAAATCCAGGGTCTTTAGTGTAGAAAACCATTGTACCAACTTTAGAAGTTACTTCAATACTTTTTATTATGTACAATAATAGATAATTCTCTGATCCTTTAATCCGGTGCTGGCTATAATCAGTAAGTAACAGCTTTTCATGGCTGATCAAACCCACCTCATTGCATTGTGGTGTATTTCTTCAAAGAGCCCTTGGACAACGAGATGCAGGAAACAGAACAGCCCCTTTCTGCCATGTTTCTGCTTTAATAAGAAGAAATGGAAAGTGAAGCAGTGTGGGTCGAATCTTGCCTTGACACTGTAGGAAAGAGAGGGGGGGGGGTTCTGGCAAGTCAGGCTGGGGTCATACAGAAGACATCTGATGTACCATTTTGGAATTCGAAAAGTAGAGGGGGGTGGGGGGCTGCCAGTAAAAGGATGAGAGGGTGTCGAGGTACAGGAAATGACTTGGGATTATTTCCATGTTGGTTTGTTCGTGTGTATTTGTCTGTGAGACTACCTACATGTTGTGTTTGTGTGTGTGTCAGACTACTTACATGTATTCTATGCGTGTTCTCATGTGTATAGCTATGTGTACATTTTTACATGGATCATGTGCATGAGCACATGATCCATGTAATGTGTATGTGTTTGGGAAAGTGCATGCATGCACGTGTATGTGTTTGTGAGTGCGTGTATGCATATGTGCGTACGTCATACTCTGTAAGGCCTCTTCCAGTAAGGATATCCTGTGTGTTAGAAGGATAATTACCTGCAAGGACAGGTGGAGCAGCATTGCTAGCCAGAAACGGATCACCTTACCTGGGTATCCCAGGTCATTAAGCATTAACAACGTTAGTTTTCTTTTCTAAGAGTATGATATGGTTCACGGGATCATTCTTGAAAAGCAGATCTGAAATATAAAAGAAAGAGGAAAATCTAAACTCCAGTTGGCATCTGTTAAGAGCGTTCCCTGTTCTGTAATGGCTGTCAGATATCATTGAGATGTAACTCAGCTATGAGTTATGGATGGTTGACAAAAGGAGAAAAATGTGTCTCGCCAAGCTTTCGCCCTCTTTCTCACTACCTCTCTCCCTCTCTCCTGTAGGCTGGGCCCAAACTGAACAGGGCCCCAATAAGAGGGACCTGATAAGTCTCTCCTCATAAGTCAGGCATGTGCACACACATACACACACACACACACACACACACACACACACACACACACACACACACACACACACACACACACACACACACACACACACACACACACACACTGTCCACATGGTTTGGTTTAGTCTGGGTTAGATGTGGAGGATTATTATAATGGGTCATACATGAGGCAAGTGTGCAGTGTGGACAAACCCAACCTAAACAGCCATGGGCGCAGCCGCTGAACTCTCCTTCTGGTCTGCTGCGCTCCCATCAGCCCTGTGAGTGACAGAATTCAATTGGCGGGGTCTCCCGTGAGAGTCCTGGCTCTTTGCGGATACCTTGCTTTTGCCAACTGGGGGGGGGGGGGATGTGTAGTTTTTGATCAAAACTACAGATCCGGGTCTCAAGGCCTCTCTCTCTCTCTCTCTCTCTCTCTCTCTCTCTCTCTCTCCTTGTTCCTTTTTCTTGACAAGGGAGGGGGTTAGGGTGAGGCAGATCGGGAATGTTTCCTCATCACCAAATGCCTGTGTTTTACGGACTGGGTTTAGTGGTTGTAAGTGTGACCTCATTTTGAGAGCAGCCTTTTGGAAATGATGGACATTTATAAACGTATGTAACTGCTATTGTTTTTAGCTTTGGCTGTGGCGCCTATGGGTGTAATTGTAATTGTGGGGCTGGGTTGTGTGGGGCTGAATGTGTGTTTTGCTAGTGGGGTGTCCTTGTTGAAACACACCAGGCACACACGCATACACAAATGCATGGACGCACTCGCACACAAAATTGCACACAAACTGTAGGGCCAGGCTAGAGAAGGGTAAAAACAACAGCCTGCTACATTAGTGTACTAATTTCCATTATTTTGCAATTAAAAATTATCACATTTTATGTTTTAAAATTGAGTGTGTTTTGAAATAATTAAAGTTTGTGTAGTCGCATGTCTGTGTGTGCGTGTCTGTGTTAATGCGTGCCACACATTAATCTGGCCAATATGTGTTTGTAATTGTAGAGTGGAGTTCTAAAGGGGACGTACCATCAGTACTGACACACTGACCTAGTTACATGTATCCTCCCGCTGGGTTCAGTGTCTGACACCGCGCCATTCGGACCCGAGCAGAATACTCATTTGAACATTCCATGCTGAGCACCCACACCCATTGATGCTGAATCCCATGAACTCTCTCCCTTTAGTTTTTATGGGTTATCTTCATCCTTCTCATTCATTACTTACCTGTAACCTCCAGATCAGAACTCATCTATCGAGACCAATGGAGCAACACTATGATGTGTTAATCGCAACGTATGTATGTTTGTGTGTGTATGTGTGTGTTTGTCGGTGTGTGTGTGTGTGTGTGTGTGTGTGTGTGTGTGTGTGTGTGTGTGTGGGTGCGTGTGCATTCGCATTTGTGTGATTATATGAATGCAGAGCAGGGGTTTGTGTAAATTAACACCAGATTTGAATTGCCCCCTGAGAGAGAGACACGCACGCACGCACGCACGCACGCACGCACGCACGCACGCACGCACGCACGCACGCACGCACGCACGCACGCACGCACGCACGCACGCACGCACGCACGCACGCACGCACGCACGCACACACTCATCACACATATGTTTACATACAAGCTCGACATAACCAAAACATGGTCATGATGAATACATCTTTCAGGGACTAATTTGATCAAATCTTTTTATGCCCCTCCATCAACTCTACCTTCCGCTCTCCTACTGAATACGTTTAATGTCTCCAAAAACATTGCATAATCATGAGTGTTTTCTTCATGTGTGAGTGTCTGGTTCAACAATCTTTTCATCTCACGAATTAGAATATTATTTTGGTATTGAAATGTAATGATAAATCATGCATATTGTAATTCTATTGCATATGCCAATTGCGTGTCATGTCAGCGACTGTAAGTATGGGGAGAAAATAATAGGAAATTGGGGGGAAAAAATTAAGTGGTGGAAAAAAAGGGTTGGTAGTCCAGGAGAAGGCGGAGTAAGATCGAAAATGGACTGAGGAAGGATGTGACATGGAGGATGTCGAAATCCCCCCCCCCCCCCGACTGATACCTCTACTGGAGCGAGTACGATGAATGAGGAAGGAGAATCCATTGTTGTTAAGTCTCTAAGGCATGAGTGTGTGTCAGTTTATACACCATATTAGAACGGAGCGTCTTTCGCCAATCCTTCTGCCAAATTCAGTCTGCCAGCCCCACTCTGCCTCTCCTTTTCCTTTTGACGCGAGCGCTGTGTATTTTGACACTACTGTTAACACGTACTCCTATGAAAAAACAGAACCGTTTCACAACACGCATGGTTGTGCCCTCCCGTTGAAGTCCGAGCCCCCTTTGCTTTAGAACTACATGTGAGCTCATCCTCTCTGATGCATGGCCCCCAGCCTAGGTGGTGGGCCCTGGTCTCAGCTGAATAGCAGCTGCTGAGAGGTAACACTGATTCTTCGAGCCTCATTAAGGTGACACAACAGCAGGCTTGTTAACTTTAAATGTCTCAGTGTGTTGTTGATCAAAAATGATGTATGCAAGCACACACCTGAATGCAATTGCATAGGTTTCTGTGAATGTGTGCGTGTGTGTGTGTGTGTGTACATAACAGTGTGTTATATTGTGTGTGTGTGTGTGTGTGTGTGTGTGTGTGTGTGTGTGTGTGTGTGTGTGTGTGTGTGTGTGTGTGTGTGTGTGTGTGTGTGTGTGTGTGTGTGTGAATCAGCATGTTTGTTTGCCAGCGTAATATCCATTAATTTGTTTAACGCCAAGTTTTGCCCCTGCAGCGGTGGAGTTGTTTAATCGCAAGTTAGTCATGTTATGGGTGAAGTTAGGTTAAGTTAAGTGCTGGGCTGGGAGGTCATCGTGGACATGAAGCTGGACCAGGTCTAGGCACTAGGCATTGCCGAACAATACATCTTACAGCTTGAGCACATGAATCAACACTGCGTCACAGTTCACACAGCTAGATGTCATGGCCTACCACTGCGTTTTACAGCTGGGTGTCATCGCCCAACACTGCATCCCACAGCTGGAGGACAGAGGCCTGTTTCAGGTAGCTGGTTTTGAGGCAACCCCGAGTTTGTTCGCTCTGAGTTAGTGGAAACTCTGGATTTTCCGTTTCAGGTAGCAGGTTCAACGCAACCGAGAGTTAGTTGCTGCGGCAACATACGCCGTGGGTCTAACCTGCTCGGGAGGTGGTTAGACCTACTCTGAGTTTGTTGTCTATAAGGCTGAAGGCAGCTCTCCGACAGAAGGAAGTGTTAGAAATGGCATGTCCTTTTCTACGAGAGCCTGTGTACGTAGAGGCTTCGATCCTCAGAAGGAATCTCCGTGAGGAACGATTATTAAGACCCCGGTTGGATATACTTTATTTTCCTGATAATTTTCTTCACGAGCGCTATCGTTTTTAAGCGCAATCCATCATTTATTTAGACCACCTTCTCAGCCCCCATGTTAACTGTCAAACGCACCGGGGGCATGCTTGAAGTTTAAGTTTAAGTTTTTTGACGCAATTAACGCATGAGTAGAATGATCTGCCCCGTGCATCCCACCCGCTCTGTAGGCTACTACAGTCACTTTAACGTTGTGGCTTTCCCATGATCAGAGTAGCTGACTAACCACGGACCTATAACTGCTGCAAGTCAAGAAACTCATTTTAAGAATGCAAGGCAGAAAAGTCCCTGGTACTGCTTTTAACCAGATGCTGTTCTTCCCTACACGCACATGCTCAGCATAATCGTATGCAATGTTCACTGAAGTAAAACCCTTTGAGTAAACTGTTCAACAAAATAACTTGTCCCACCACAGCCCGTGTTCTAATAAAGACAATCTACTTTTTATGAGCATTTCTTTATTTCCTGAAAGCACAAAGTCATTCATATTGGGTATGTTTTTAGAGCAGGGAACAGTATCCCAGTTTCCACCTCACCCACCTTTAACTTATGTTCCAAAATTTGGATCTCCAAAGCATCCTTTTGCATCTTTTGAATTGTTACAATTGCATGAAGGTTGGTGAGGGCATCTGGTTCAAGTAGCCTAGGGCGATGACGCCATCAGTAACTGGAAGAAGATGATTAGACAGTTAAATTATTACTTGAGCCAGAATATTGCCCCATCCAATTTGTAACGTGCTGTGTTGCGTGTACGTATTTAATTATTTTGATTAACCAACCTCTTATAAAGGCATTTCTATCCTGGAGGGTGGGGGGGGTCAGAGGAGCTCCCCCCAGGGATGCCCTCAGCCACAGGACGCATACTCTGTTCGCTGAGGGCCATCCCCTCAGCCTCTGTGAAGGCTGCAGGGGTGGACCCCCTCCAGTCTTCCGGGCCTCTGCTTTTTTTCGATTTGCTAACATGGAGGAAAAATGTTACCCTAAAATTCAGTAAGCGCAATTTTGAAGACATGTATATATATATATGTAATGCTTTTTGCCTAGGTGTAGCCTTCTAATATATCTAAATCCTATTAACTATTGGCAGTGTTGGGGTGGCTGGGAAATGTACTACTTACATTTACTGCTTAAATATAGGCCCATCACATGTTGAAAATAGCTGTTAAATTAGGTAGAGCAGGCAAAACAGCACAATTGATTTGATTTCAATTAAACATTAGTTTACATTTTTGAACTACGTATATTTTTGTACTTGATCTTCATTTGCTGCCAAGTCCTCTTGGGGCAACTTGGGGTTGCGTAAATTGACACACACACATACAATTTACATATTGAATGAGTGGAAGATATTAAACTATCCTCTTATTTTATTTTACTAATTTATTTTACACAGGCATTGACTTGTTCAGCTATTTCATGCCAAGCAATCTCTCGCGCTCTCGCTGCCGCGGCGGTATTTTTTTTTTTTGTTTAAAGGGGTAACTGCTCGGCATACGCGTTCATTAGAATTTCCAATTCCGTGGGGAAAAGTAAGTGGATCTCCGCTTTTGGTCCATGTTTGATCATGTTATCAGAGATCCATTGATGATGGCTCTTTATAGTCAACAGGCACGCCCCCAACCCAGCGTGAACACACTCCGAGTTGATTAAGCCAACGCTGATCGCCTGTTCTGAAACCGAAAACCCAGAGTTGCTTTTCAACCCTGAACTCTGAGTCAACCAACTCAGAGCGCAGGATTAAACTCAGAGTATATTAAACCAGCTACCTGAAACAGGCCTCAGTCAGTACGTTTACATGACACTCGAGAAATCCTAATTATTGGGTTAGTCCGAACTATGGATTTTTAAGATCCATAATTGGATAACCATGGACATGGCCAAACACTGCGTCACACAACTGGAGTACATGACCCAACATTGCGACACCCAGCTGGAGGACAGCTGTTACACTGCGTCTAACAGCTGGCAAACCTGGCCCAACACTGGGTCACCCAGCTGGAGGACATTACCGAACACTGCGTCTAACAGCTGGATGTCATGGCCTAACACTCCATCACTTAGCTGGTTGACAAGGGCTAGCACTGTGTCGTACAGCTGGAGGACATGGCCCAACACTGCATCCCACAGGTGGAGGACACTGTCACACAAACACTGACTCACACAGCTTGAGGACAAGGCCCAACATTGCGTCACATATCTGCATCAAACCGCTGTAGGATTTGGCCAAATACAGCGTCCTACAGTTGTAGGACATGGTCCAACACTGCGTCACATAGCTGGCGAACCTGGCCCAACACTGCATCACCCAGCTGGAGGACATTGCACAACACTGCGTCTTACAGCTGGAGGACCTGGTCCAACACTGCGTGATCCAGCTGGAGGACATGGCCCAACACTGCGTGATCCAGCTGGAGGACATGGCCCAACACTGCATCACACAGCTGAATGGGGTCCTCTGTCTCAAGCAGGGTGCAGAAAATGGCTCAACATAAGGTGACCCCCTACCATCCTTTGAAAAAAACAATCACAAAAAAGGAAAATTAATCAATGAATAAACCTATTTTTCAATCCCTCTATCTATTTTTTGCAAGTGTGTTGTGTCTGCAGTAGACCAAACCAGACACCCTCCCTAACTGAAGCCTTCTGGCAAATCTCAAGTCTCTGAGATAACAGGCATTGTGACATCAACTGAATGTCGGGTTTACACTACCAGAGATTAACATTGTAAATGCAGTGCCTGGTTTGTATTTTGACTGTAGTTTAACAAAATGTTTACATTTACACCTTCTTGAACATACATGTATCTATGATGAAACAAACCATGAAAGATTACCTTGACCAACAGTATCAATAACCCAAACACGCACGCACGCACGCGCGTGCGTGCACGCACACACACACACACACACACACACACACACACACACACACACACACACACACACACACACACACACACACACCAGTCTTTCACTCCTTTCAATCATCTTACCTGGTGTACCCTGGTGAGTGTGTCGTGGGAGCTGCAGAAACACGTCACCAGGATGTGCGTCATTCATCTTCAGCAGTGCCAGGAGGAGCTGGTCTCCACCATCAGCCAGCGTCTGCTCGTCACTAGGGTGGTGCTCCTACTGGATGAGCAAGACTGCTCCAAATGCGCCGCTTTATATAGGCCAATTCTTGTGAAATCATCTCCAACATGTTTGGAACTGTTTCCATGACGCTTGAGTTTTTTATTTTTCTTCTTAGTAGTAGTAGTAGTTTGATATTAATATTTTTAATACATTTAAATGTGCATAATCAGCTCTAAGACATTGTAATCTTTATTTTCTATCAGTCTGACTAGGGCCAGGTTAGGCCCTAGTCAGGGCCAGGTTAGTATCTGGTATCTGGAAGCAGAGCTGCTACAGCTGACCCAAGCCATATCCGACACCAACTGCATCTGGGCTCCGCTAGGCCTCCACAAGATTCAGCACCTGCAGCAGCTGATCCAAGACCTCAAGCCAACCTTGCACCTAGATCTAGCAGAACCAGTGGAAAGCCCACTCACAAGGAAGGATGAGAAATGCCAGTCAGGAGGAGAAGACCGAGATCCTCACAAAGTTGCAGGAGCCGCAGAAGTCCTTGCACAGATGAGAATACAGGAAACAGAAAAGGCTCTTGTAGCCGAGGAACTACTTTACAACTGGAAGGCCTGCCTGTTCGCCATGGCTCCAGAAGGCTAATATAGTCATCAGCATCCTGACATGAATCTCATGAAAAGATGCTGATTCTAGAGTTTCCGCTGCCATAAATATCAGCAGAGAATCAAACATGCGCTTGAAAATGAGAACCTTCCCTTCAGAAGATACGGCCGGTGCCCACTTTGAATAAAGTAGCCCACTGCTACTTTAAGCAACTCAATACACATCTCCAACAATATAATATAAGTCTAGCACTTTGAAAAAATAAACAAGAAAGAATCCAGCAGGGTTTCCTGGCGGAAAAGAAGTATGCCTCCTAGGGGTGTGACGAGATTACACTCGACGATATTACCCGTCGCGTTAAAAATCGGTCTCGCGAGATTTGTGAGCTATCCAAACTTTTATTTGTGGCCTGTAGGGGCAGTAATGCGCCTTTGCTACGTCAAGGCTGCCAGAACCTAACGAAGGAAAAGAAGAAGAGGAGGAGGAGAAGGAGGGGAAGCGGGGGAAGCAGCCATAGGCAGCCAGAATGACGTCGGAAAATACCCGTATTACCGTGGAAGATGCCCGCGCCACTTTTAAATGATTTGTTTGGCAGCATTTTGGGTACCCGGCGGAAATGATGAATGGCAGTAGAGTGACTGATAAGACACGGACAATACCAAGTTGTCAGTGACATACTTGGTCGGACTATCTGTATTGATGGAGTAGAACTTTGATTTGGTTTTGCACATAATATTGTTTGCACTTGAAAAAAAAGAGAATTATTTAATTTTATTTTACTTCAACTTTTATAAATTTTAGTTTTAGTTTCAATTTCATGAATGTTAAGAGTTATAATAAAACATTTTAAAATGCATGTGCAATTCGGTTAAATAAAAGTCTGTTCGTCCAGTCATATATTTTGTCATTGTAGTTTTCTTAAAATCTCGTCTCGTCTCGTTCTCGTGAACCGAATATCGTGTCTCGTCTTGTCTCGCACTCGCAAGGCCCTGAAGGAGCTCAAGGAATCAGTTCAGTGGCTTGGATGCAGACGCACTGATGTACAACCTCAGATGTCATCATATTTTGTGGAAATTACAGATTTTTGTTGGTAGTATGTTCGTAGTTTGGCCTTAGAAACCTGGTGGCTTTTTAAATTATAAATTACGATAAATCGATTCTTATCAATTTAATAACCACAGAGGGCTAGTGCTGGTACAGGGGTAGATGAGAATAAGGAATCCTAAGATGTTTCCAAGAAAATGGCAATACGTGTCTCTTAACACACGCACGCACGCACACACACACACACACACACACACACACACACACACGCATACATGGTGCAACAACAGCCTCAAAACAAAGCATGTGACCCAGGGAAAGTGTCCAAGCTTCTTGATAATTTCCCCATCTTCTACACATAGGGCTCTGGTTACAGTAGGGGGCAAAGGGAAAGCTGTGTAACTGGGTGCCGAAGGATAGCTGTGTGACTGAGGACTAGGGGAGAACTGTTTGATTTGGGGCCGGAGGAGAGCTTTGTAACTGGGGGGGGCGGTGAAAGGTGTTTCATTGAGTCTTGAAGAGTTTGGTTTCTGACTCTTTCAAGCTGGGCTTGGCAGGAGTGAGAGAGACGAGCGGGGGATGTGGACAGTGATAGTCCAGCCAGGGAGTTGGGGATCCTGTTCTTATTTTCTCTGTGACAACAGGAAGGAGATGTGACCGTGGGGAGAGCTGGGATCAGAGGAAAGTAACACACTCAGCACTTTTGTGGGGGGTATCAATGTGGAGCTTTTGGCCCTGCGTTCTCTTTTCTCCCTGTGGGTGTTAAGTAGATCAAGGCTAGACTTCCTCTGTCCATGCCCCCTTGATAGGCTTCACACCACGCTGCTCTCTACTGTTTTAACCCTACCCTTGCCCATCTTCCCTGAGGGTGTGTGGGAGAGTGTGTGTGTGTGTGTGTGTGTGTTGCAACATCCAGATATAGGCCACTGGGTACCACTGTCTGAAGCCCCTCTCTGTCACACACACACACACACACACACACACACACACACACACACACACACACACACACACACACACACACACACACACACACACACACACACAGAAACAAACACTAACAAACACACAGACTATCGTTTTTTTGTGCTGTCTATCCGTACACGTATAAAGGTTGTCAATGTCAATCCCATGAATTAAGCTGATTTCATTTGAATCTTGAGGGCTTTGGCCATTGTATCCGCTGGACCAAACAGGCCTGTTGAATGTTCCATCCCTTGTCCTCTTGCATGCGGTGGGCCGGTACCGCTTTTGAACAAGCTTCACTCTACATAGTGAACAATGGTTGTCAGTTTCGACTAAAGGAATGTCCTTACCCTGCGTTCACACCAAAAGATGCAAAAAGTTGACGCGCGTCGTGATCCCATTCAAAGTGAATGTAGAGACGCGTTGCTGCTTTGCTGCCGCAGCATTTGCTGCCGAGAAAACAGGCAGCAAAACTTGATTTGCGGCGCGTCAAAATCTGATTTGCGGCGCGGCATGCCCGTGCCCGCTGTCGGGCACGGGCGAAGGGCGCGTTCACGTATTTTGCGCACATTTTCACACCGAGTTTTGCGGCGCGTCAAATCAAGTTTTGCGGCGCGTCAAATGTTTTGCGGCGCTTCAAAACTTTTGCGGCGCGTCAAAAGTTGAAATATTTCAACTCGAGCAGCATTTGACGCGCCGCAAAAGTTTTGACGCGCCGCAAAACATTTGACGCGCCGCAAAACTTGATTTGACGCGCCGCAAAACTCAGGCGTCAACGCGTTCGGGCAGCAAATGCATCTTTTGGTGTGAACGCAGGGTTAGAGTCATCCAACAGCAGAGCAGTAAAGCCCAGTCTGAAGACATTGTTCCTGAAATAGATATGAAGGTCATTATACCATGACCCCCACAGGCTCTCAAATAACCCAGTCTTTGTTGGCGGTTGTGTTGATTGTTAGCGGTGAAGTCATTTCTATAGGTTAATCAAAACAGGGGGCTGCACTGTTTTTCCAATTAGTGTTATAGAGAGTGTGTACACTGTGTTTGTGTGGCTGATGATTACCGTCTTTGTGTCTGTGTGTGTGTGTGTGTGTGCATGTATATGTCTTTACACTGTTATTATAATATACTCACTATTTAGTTTGATCCACTATTTTAGACTCCCTTCAGTTACACTGCACAGGTCATCCCCACTGGAACTTTTTGAAGACGACCGTTTGAGTAAACCTGAACCTCAACCTGTGAATAAGAACTTAAAGTCCCCATAACAACACAGCCTGGAGTCAGGAGCCCCAAGGGCCGGTGCACTCTTTCCCATTACACACACACACACACACACACACACACACACACACACACAGACAGACAGACAGACAGACAGACAGACAGACAGACAGACAGACAGAGAGAGAGAGAGAGAGAGAGAGAGAGAGAGAGAGAGAGAGAGAGAGAGAGAGAGAGAGAGAGAGAGAGAGAGAGAGAGAGAGAGAGAGAGAGAGAGAGAGAGAGAGAGAGAGAGAGAGAGAGAGAGAGAGAGAGAGAGAGAGAGAGAGAGACAGACAGACAGACAGACAGACAGACAGACAGACAGACAGACAGACAGACAGACAGACAGACAGACAGACAGACAGACAGACAGACAGACAGACAGACAGACAGACAGACAGACAGACAGACAGACAGACAGACAGACAGACAGACAGACAGACAGACAGACAGACAGACAGACAGACAGACAGACAGACAGACAGACAGACAGACAGACAGACAGACAGACAGACAGACAGACAGACAGACAGACAGACAGACAGACAGACAGACAGACAGACAGACAGACAGACAGACAGACAGACAGACAGACAGACAGACAGACAGACAGACAGACAGACAGACAGACAGACAGACAGACAGACAGACAGACAGACAGACAGACAGACAGACAGACAGACAGACAGACAGACAGACAGACAGACAGACAGACAGACAGACAGACAGACAGACAGACAGACAGACAGACAGACAGACAGACAGACAGACAGACAGACAGACAGACAGACAGACAGACAGACAG
This sequence comes from Gadus chalcogrammus, assembly GCF_026213295.1. Taxonomy (NCBI): domain Eukaryota; kingdom Metazoa; phylum Chordata; class Actinopteri; order Gadiformes; family Gadidae; genus Gadus; species Gadus chalcogrammus. Next base: position 21,159,482 of record NC_079423.1, on the reverse strand, counting down.
ACAGACAGACAGACAGACAGACAGACAGACAGACAGACAGACAGACAGACAGACAGACAGACACACACACACACACACACACACACACACACACACACACACACACACACACACAAACACACACACCAACACACACATGCATACACACTCTCACACACACACACACACACCAACACACACATGCATACACACACTCACACACACACAAACACACACACCAACACACACATGCATACACACACTCAAACACACACACACACACACACACACACACTGGCTTGTAGGGCGGCAGGATATGGGCTCTCCAGGTCTAAAGCCTATGCTGTTTTTCTTGGCAGGAGATGCTGCAGGGCATGCTGGGGGATATTCTACAGCTGAATGCTCAAACAGTCCTGTCACTTCCCTCAATGCTTAACCTTCCTTTTTCCTCTTAATCATTTCCAAAGTGTGGAAACAGAAGAGATATAAGGAGACACAGTGGCATTATGAAGAGGAAGGAAACTGGCCAACGGGACGTAAGCGGCCGCCTAGACAGTACAATTCGCTTGGACCTGGCCCGTCCGTTGCCGGAAGCCTAACCACAGTCAGGCTGGGCCACACAGATAACCGCTAAACCGTTGGAAACACATAAACGTCAAGGACAGACGGCAGACAGTGTCTCAGAGACATACACTGTCATTTCATTTCCTGATTTATGCTAGGAATATCTAGTGGTATGCACATATAGACCCTTCACAGTCCCTTATCTTACTACTAGAATAGTGCCAGTCGCACCAGTTACTCAAGTTACTCATGCACGCATGTGCCAAGCAGCCTGCAGCTCACACACACACACGCATAGCAGGCGCGAACGCATATATACACCGCAAGCACGCAGACACACCGCACACACACACACATACACACACACACATCCGCACACACCGCACGTCAAGACAAAGGCAGCGACACATACACGGAAGCACACACACAGGCGCGCACACAGACACGCACGCGCACTCACCGCACGTCAAGACAAAGGCAGCAACACACTCGCCGAGGTAAGACGTTATCTTTTTAAACATAACGGCTCCGCCATCGACACAAGCGCAGGTTAGAACACACATGCACGCGCACACACCGCAGCGACACTCGCCCTTCAACATAATGGCTCCGCCATCGACACACGCGCAGGTAAGAACACACACGCACGCGCACACCGCAGCGACACTTGCCCAGGTAAGACGTTATGTTTTTAAGCATACGGCCAACCATCGACACACGTGCAGGTAAGAACACACACGCACGCGCACACACCGCAGCGACACTCACCCAGGTAAGACGTTATGTTTGTAAAAATAACATCTCCACCGCCGACAGACGCGCAGGTAAGAACACACACGCACGCTCACACAGCACAGCGATTCTCGCCCATGGATGTTATGTTTTTAAACATAACGGCTCTGCCGTCGACAAACTCTCCCAGGTAATACGTTCTGTCTATAGATTGTAGAAATTGCGATAAAAGAAGGGAAGAGACAATTTCTCACCTCGGCAAGCAACGACAGGTCGTTAATTTTGTCATATAAAAACAGTTAAATTCAAACATTGCGCCGACTGGCATATCAACACACAAGTGACATAATCTTAAAGAGACAGTGTCCCTATAACACAACGAAAACGTCAATAACCCAGTATGGCGAATTATTTAGAGTCCACCACAAGACTACACTTTGTTGCTCAAATGTAATATTACAGTGCTCCTTGAGCCACCCGAAATGTCTTGCGATATTGATATCCTCCTTCCCCCCTGCGGACGGTTTCAGTTGTTTTATTTTTCTTGTGTTTTGTGTGTATGCTATGTGTGACTGTAGGCTTCTGCTGCCTGTCTTGGCCAGGACACCGGAAGAGATCTCAATGATGATTATTTTTTTCAACTAACCAATAATAGTTGCCTTGCAATTTAAAATGTCAATGCACTTTCTACATTTCAATTGTGTTATTAGTTCACTTAATTTGGCGTATCTACTGCATCTTCAACATATTCCGAGGGTGTTTAAAGTGTTGTTTAAGTGTTATTGAAGTTTACACAAATCATACCAACTCCATATTTTAAGCGTACTATTTTAAGCTATTTGAGGCATTTAGATAATATTTAGATAATATTTGAAGTGCATTGAAGTAGGCCTACTTGTGTTATTATTTCGCTTAATTTGGCATATCAAGAGCACCTCGAACATATTCCAAGTGTGTTTAAAGTGTTGTTAGGCATTATTTAAGTGTATGTGAAATATATAGATACTATATCCTAAGTGTTATGGTACATTGAATTTGATCTCCTTACGTTTCACTTGAATATGGTGCTTCTACATCAGAAATGTCTTTTAGGTGTTATAATCCCATTGATATTCAGTATCTCTTTTACAAGGGAGTTCTGGCCAAGACTGCAGCATATAGTTCCACATAAAATATACATAAAAACAGCATGAAACTGAATAAGACAATTGGCAATTTAACATCATCCCAACATGATCACCAGCAATGTTCAATATTAGCACATGAGCATTTAGTACTCAAATAGTCCTTTATCCTAGTTTTAAAGTGTTTCAATATTGGAATTCAGTCTAATTTTAGATGACTCCTGGTTTATACCAGGATGTGGGTGCAAAAACTTTAAAGGCACTCTCACCGAAGACACATCGTGTTCGGGGAATATCATACATGATTTGCCAATATGATTGAAGATTAAAATTCCTGGTGGTGACTTTAGGAGTCAGGAGAGAACATATGTAAGAAGGCCGTTCAAATAATGTGGGCTTATAAAGAAAAATAAGCCAATGCTCCAACCTACGATTGTGCAAAGAAAGATTTTTTTACAAATCTTAGTGCTGCATGGTATACTGAATTCAGCATTTTCAGAGAAGACTGATTGGCATGCATGCATAAAATCACCATAATCCAGTATTGACAGAAAAGTTGCTTGGATAAGTCTTTTTCTCAAACTAAAAGGGGAACAGCATTTGTTTCTATAATAAAAACCCAACTTTAATGTAAGTTTTTTGCCCCTTTCTAAATCGAAAGGGGCATTATTCCCAGTCCAAGGGTAATCCTCTCGTCTCATCTGCTGTTTTGTTGCATGCTCTGAAAACCACGGATTATCACGCCCTTTAATCTTATATTTCCTAAGAGGAGCATGCTTGTTTATAATGTCCAAAAATAATGATTTAAAATATTGCAATTCTAACTCGGGCTCCGGGATCAAGTTTACCCTGGTCCAGTCAGAAAGATTAAGATCTTTTAAGAAAGCTTGTTCACAGAATGACTTACTTACTATAATACACGGTTTACATTTAGACAACCTAGTATCTCTCACACCAGCAATAACCAGTGTTGTGCCCGAACGTGTTCTTTGAACAATAGTTCATGAACACGTTCATATTTTGGGCGAACGTGAACTGAACATATTACTGCCTGATTAACGTTACTGTGAACTCGTTCATTCTGGTGCCTGTGAACGGGACTCTAGCTTAGTTTAATTTCGTTCAATATGGGGGTTATTTTTTTATCAACACGGCGGATGCGTGCGCAGAACGCCGTGTTGTTTGACCGGTTGCCATGGTAATCTCTGTGTGGTTAATTTGCAGTTGCGGTGAGTTCAGTTTACTGTTACATTAAACTGTAATCAGAAAATGCGGTTATATGCTATAGACCCTATAGCAGGGGTCAGCAACCTTTTCAACATGCAGTGCCAGCTTGACATTTTCTCGTTAATGAGAGTGCCTTGAGCAATAACATATTAAAAATTAAGCTGAATTATGACACAGCGACCAAAATCTTTTCCAGAAGAGCTGGAATTGTACTATTTCCATATAGTCCACAATCATGCATCAACATTTTAAATGTTTTCTTGGTTGTTATATTTGCAACATGGGTTTACAAATTATAACTACATAGGTTGTCACGCCACGCCTCTTTCACCCTCGCAGCTGGGCTGCATCAGGTGATTAGTGGAGCCTTTAAGTTAGCTGAACAATGTTCACCTGTTGCCAGATTGTACTGTCACGCTCTACTGAAGAGACTGGCAGATTTGAACCCAAAAGCAGTACTCAGAGACAAGCAAATACAATGATGTTCAGTTTTTACTTCGTCAAGCAAAACAACAGGGACGGGGCGGAGAACGTAGTCGGGGACAGGCAGGATCGGGAAACTGGGACAGGAGACAGGCGCACGAGGATCCAGAGGGACGAGGCGGGGAATGTAGTCGGGGACAGGCAGGATCGGGAAGCCGGGACAGAAGACAGGCGAACGAGGATCCAGAGGGACGAGGTGGGAAACGTAGTCGGGGACAGGCTGGATCGGGAAACCGGGACGGAAGACAGGCGAACAAGGATCCAGGAGGACGAGGCGGGGAACGTAGTCGGGAACAGGCAGGATCGGGAAACCGGGAACAGGAGACAGGCGAATTGCTGGAGAGACTTGCATGAACCAAACAGCGAAGACAATCTGGCAACAGGTGAATAGTGTTCAGCTAACTTAAAGGCTCCACTAATCACCTGATGCAGCCCAGCTGTGAGGGTGAAAGAGGCGTGGCGTGACATATGTCCCATCTTAAAATACCATTTTCAGAAAGTCATTCAAAAACATATTTGCACTCTGAGAAATGTAAAAAACGAGAATATATGAGAATGTGGGAACCATCATGTTTAAATTTATGAAACGTTTGGAGGAATCTCGGAATGGTATCATTGTGGTACTTGTAAATCCCACTCTGAGCTGTGCTCGCTATACCTCCAGCCTGAGGGTGCACTGGCTGAAATGTTTGCATATTAACTGACTTTTTATATTTTTGTATTGTATTTGTATTGTACTTGTGCTATTTATGGACTTGAGTCTGAAATAAAGTTTTCATCATCATCATCATCATCCAAATCAATATCTTTAAGACATGTACAACTTTGCAAAACCGAGTGAAGGCGATGCCTACAGCTAGGCCACTTGCAACAATATTTTCTTTCTGTAACTAATTTAAAGGGAAACTTCACCCATTTCCATTAAGCTTTGTATCATTAGAAACCCACTCATATTTTTGAATGGTCGTGCATCATTCCCTTTTCCCATTTTCTGGAGAGACTGGAGAGATCCGTATCAATCTCCAACACACGATGACGCAATATGACAATTTTTGCATAGAAGTAAATAGGAAGTGTAAGAGGGGAGGATTCTCATAAGACTACAAGCACTATTCCCACCCCCCTATAGGGGGTGGGACCCACTGACACTACAGAACTATTAGAGCAGTGCCAGTGGGTGGGACGTCACCAGCAGAAACTGACATCCACAGCGTCTGAAGCTAAGCTAACAGAGGCTGTTGATAAAACTGAAGTACAATGGCGGAAGGTACTGGATCTTCACTAGAAATGTTGTGTGAAATGATTTTCTAGCAGTCTTGCGGTATCAGCTTGGTAGATGGAACAGCGAGGTGTCCGATAGGCAGAGATCTAGATCAGCGGGAGTGGCCAGCGAAGCTGTGCGTCGTGGTGCATGGTGGGAGTTGTTGTCTTCAATCCACAAGCGCCAAAAAGTCACTTTCTGCCTTTTCTCGGTCAAGACGGCACCAAATTAGAATTTTATTTTATTATTCGACTACATATAGGACCCAATTTCAATACATATTCATGCCTCCACCGGTGAAATGCTCCTTTAAGAGAGCCCTGAATAGGGGTCACCCACTTTTCCTTCAACCACAGTCGCGGAAGAGCACATTTTTTCAAACATCTCGAAGAACAGCTCACAATTATCAGGATCAAACTTGGGGACAAAAGAGAAACATTTACTCATGTCATAAGTTTCTCACTGTTCCTGACATCTGCGATCTACAGAAAGCTTAGCTTTCTCAAAGTCCAGTTTCATGCTCTAATGCCGTCGCTCCCTATCTCTCTCCCCCAATCTATCCTGCCGTTCACTCTCCTCGGCATTACAGCCGACCAGAATAGCGCGTACAAGGGCTGTTTTTTTTGTTCATCCTCTGGTGTCTCCAACTCGAGATACTCCATCAGGTTCCATAACCAGAGTTTATCCAGCTTAGCCAACCGTGACCTTGTCACATCAATGTCCAAAAACTGTTCCGGATCAAACTCCGCCATTTCCCAAAACAACCAGTACCAAAAAAAAACACAAACCAAGTTAACTCGCCGACCGCTACTGCCCCAGTAGCCTGCATGCCTAGCTGATACCGCATGGGCCAAATACTCAAGCCGAATCAGCCTCGGTTAGCATTACACAGCTAGAACCTGCTCCCTGCTCCATCCCGGATGAGCCCACAATTGTTACGTGCTGACTTACCGCGCTCGTTATCCCTCTGGGTAGTCAGCCCGTAACCTAACATCTGTCCCTGCGTGGTTCGATGAACTTGTAGTATGTTCCTAGGCTTCCCCTGGGTCAGTGCAACCATACCTATCTAGGGGGTAAGGTGAGAGATACTCACCCAAGGTCCACAGCCACCGCATGCAAACAGCGCTCTCTCTCTCTCACACTGCTCCTTCTCCCAGTCGGGTGGGCAGGGGTCAGTCCTGCAGACCAGCCTGCGCCTTAAGTCTCATTGTTTAATTCACGTTGCGGGTGTTGCGGGTATTGTGCTAGTCACTGAAGTGATAAAAACAAGTTATTATACTTTGCAGATGCGCAGTTCAGCGATTACAACATTTGTGATAGATTTATCGCATCGCACATGTGTGGGCTGTTGCATTCGTTTTACTATCCAAACTTGAACAATGTATTCGAAAATGCTCACGGTGTGCTCAGATGATGGATGGTCACGAAGGGAAGGGTGATGAGGATGTGGTTATGATGATAGTAAATTTCAAAGGACTGGTGTTAATATGCACTATTCCACACAATCCATCCAAGTCTATGAGCCTTTATTTGTCTGCTACTTGAGATACAATAATGCTCTGACAGTTTTACAATACAGTGAAGTCGCTGTACAAGCCAGGTTTCCCTGACTGAACTCATGTTTCATTACAATTTATTGTCAGGTTGTAGCAGATCATTTTCTCCAAAGTGATAGTACATTGAGATACATGTCATGAAAGAGGCAGTCATGGGGTTATGGCACCTCGCTCAAGGATGCCTACAGCTAGACTACGGTTGTGGGAATCAGACCCAGAACCTTTTAACTGGGATTTTCAGATGGGGACGTCAGGGACGATGGGGAGGTGGGAGATGGGGGGGATATGATAGACGGTGGGGACGTGAGAGATGGTTGGGACGTGAGAGACAGCGAGGACGTGGGAGATGATGGGGAAATGGGAGACGGTGGGGACGTGAGAGACAATGGGGATGTGAGAGATGGGGGAGAGTTTGGGGATGTGGGAGAGGGTTGGGACGTGGGAGACGGTGGAGACGCTGGAGATGATGCGGAGCGTCATCTCCCACGATGCTGGGGGACGTGGGAGAATGGGGACGTGAGAGAGTATGGGGACGTGGGAGACGGCGGGGACGTGAAAGAAGGTGGGGACGTGGGTGATAATGGGGACGTGGGAGATGCTGGGGACGTGAGAGAGTGCGGGGACGTGGGAGAAGGTGGGGATGTGAGAGACTGTGGAGAGTATGGAATGTGGGAGACTATTGGGACGTGAGAGACGATTGGGATGTGAGAGACGATGGGGATGTAGGAGACGGTGGTTACGTGAGAGACGGTGGGGACGTGAGAGACTGGGAGAAATTCTTCAGCAGATGATCAAGGTTTGAATCACTTACCACAGCTCTTGATATAACTGCAGGGGTCCAAATGAAGGCCAAAGTCCCCACACAAAGAACGAGGCGGGAAGCGTTTGAAGTAGTAAGCAGGTTTTTTTTTTTATGATAAAAAAACATTGTTGGCTTCAATGAAATGTGTTAAGGGCAAAGCATCTATTTCTTCCATCTCCCTGAACTAATTGTTTCAAAATTCATTGACTGTGTTCAAATGAACTAAGCCGAAACAGCACAGATGCAGCAAAAACTATGTTATTGTAAAACTTACAATAACATATCGCTCCGCATCCATGTCAGAAAGGAATCAACACATCCTTTTATAGTACATCTTGTAACATATCTGAATTTGTGGCTCAGTGTGAATTTTGTACGAACGACAGTGTTTTCAAAAATGTTTTGCATGTGTGTCTGTGTGTGTGCACACTCCTCTGAGAGTGCGGCCCGGTGTGCACCAAGAGTGAGTGCATCTGAAGCGGCTGGGTGCAGGAGAGCTGTCCTAATGACTAACAGATCAGCGTAGCTCGTGGCCATCGAGAAAATGTTTATTTTGATGGATGAGCCAAGAGCGGCCAGCTGGTTTGAGTTGGAAACAATATAGGAGATTCAGACCATCTGGATTTGATTTACCTCCACCCTCCACTCCCTCTCCATCTTCCCGTCCTTCTTTATCTCCCTTGTTGATTCTCTCTTCCCCCCCCCCCCCCCCCCCTCTCTCTCTCTCTCTCTCTCTCTCTCTCTCTTAATTTCCTGGCAATCTTACACACACTCTGTCTTTCTTTCTCAGACACACCAACACACACACACACACACACACACACACACACACACACACACACACACACACACACACACACACACACACACACACACACACACACACACACACACACACACACACACACACAAGCACCCCCCCACAAGCACCTATATATCTCACTGCCAACTGCTCCCATGACCTTTCTGTCTCTCACTCTGACTCCTCTGTGAACCCCCTGGTGATTAGAGCTGATAAAAAACAAATAAATGATTCAGAGGAAAGTAATCCTGTTTTATTGTTCAATATTAATAAAACAATTTTTGTAATCCTTCAACGATTGACCCTTCTGCCCTTTTGTACACAATGTGGAATGGAGGTGGTTATTAGCCCCGCGAGAGGCACCCATCGTGGACATGTAACTCTAGCTCAGAGCTAATGAAAGGCTAGGATACAATAATATGTATTCAATCCTCCCATCCTCTGCTTGCTTTATAAGCTAAACAACAGTGTGCAGTGGCACAGCATGGATCTAAATACATAGCTCTGTGCATGTGTGTGTGTGCGTATGAGTTTTTGTGTGTGTGCGTTTGTGTCTTTGTGTGTGTGTCAGTGTGTTTGTGTTTGTTTGTGTGCGTGTGTGTGTGTGTGTGTGTGTGTGTGTGTGTGTGTGTGTGTGTGTGTGTGTGTGTGTGTGTGTTTTTGTATACTGTTTGTATCCTTGCTGTACCATTATAGAAATATCTGCGAAAGAGGGCATGTGCAAGCTAGATGACTGACGGCTGGGAGCACTCTGTCAATCTCTCTGCATGGCTCCGCCCTCCCCAGAGCACTCGGTGAGGACAGTGGGTGTCTGGTCAACCCGGTACCTCTCCCTATTCAGCAGGCAGGCTGTTGCCCCGGCTCTTCTCCCTCTGTGGTCAGTCTGTGGTCAATGGCCTCCACACACAGGAAACAAGTGGGGGAAAACCCCAATTTATGGTTTCATACTTACACATACACACACACACACACACACACACACACACACACACACACACACACACACACACACACACACACACACACACACACACACACACAGACACAGACACAGACACGCACACAAGCCCACAATCTAACACACATTTATGTACAAGACAAGAAATAATGTCTTCTCTGCTGCAAAATCTCAGACTGGCCTGGCTTGATGCAAACAAATTGAGTGGACAAGTTAACAAGTTGGACCTGCATCTGTGTGTTTGTGTGTGTGTGTGAGTTTAGTGAGTGTGTGGGTGTCTGTGTGTGTGCGTGCGTGTAAGTGTGTGTTTATATATGATTCTATTTGAGTTATTTAGTCTTGTTTTAACCCAGGCCAACTGTTCACATTACCTTGACAAAGGGTAATACCATGTTTTATTTTAGCTTTTTTCTTTTGTGCCTTAGAAAATATGTACCTATTTTCTAATTGAATTACATCTCAAGTCACAGTCAAGATAGAGTGGAGTCAAATAGCCCCTGGGTATCTATTAATAATACAAACACATACACACAAACACACGCAAACACATACCCAAAGACCCACACACACATGCAAACACACACACACACACACACACAGAAACACACATACATACACACACAAGGCCATGTATGTCAATATAAACCATCTGTTTGAAATTAGGTGAGCTGAAACATTATATGAAAAGGAACTATCAGGGTTAGAGAGCGGAGTGAAGGAATGCAGTATGGGTAATGACTTTGATTTTTTGATATTTACACACTCCTAAAGCTCCCCCTGTTCTACGAATTAATGTTTTAATGTATGTCTGGACACATCTTACCTTTTCAGAAAAATGACAGAAAAGGCAAACTGTTGACACAATTCATTCATTAGTGGATAATACACACACACACACATACACACACATACACACAAACACACTTTCTTCATTCTCTAATTGACATTAACTTATAGACTGTGGGTACCCCAGCCCATTCTGCCGGCAATTTGAATTCGCCCTGCAGAAGGGTCTGGAGAAGAGCAATACATTTCTTTCTGCTTCCGATATGTTCTTGCGGGATCCAATCAGCAAGCTGGCTTTTCCCCCTGGTGTGCTATTGGCTGGTTTAACACAATTACGACAGAGAAGCGACGGTAAGCAGCCAATTGCGTACAGAGTGGTTTGAACTAGGCCCGTTGATCCCGCCTCTTCTGCTGAAGAAAATGACAGCAGCCTACCCAGAACAACGTGCAATCTACGATTGAGCTTGGTCTGGCAATAGCCAGGCAAATTAACTTAATTACATGCAAAAATGCTTTCTTTGAACACAACAGAGCTTCCATTAATCTCATTCTCTCCACTTGCAAACAAACAAGAGTTTGATCCTGATTGGATCCAGATCACATGTGGCTCTCGTAAATCTGACAAATATCGTTGAATAACATTTGCCATTCTGTGGCTTTCAGTATGATACTAGGCAGGATATCAAAGCAGAGTCATACAATGAACAACATCTGTACTACATAGCGGTAAGCTACCCGGACATTAGACACATGAGCGAGATGGAGCTCTGTTGAATCTTTTCATCCGCTCTCTCTCATAGACCTGGAAGTTCCCCATGTCAGTTCCTATGGTTTTACGCGACTTATGTGGAACACATTAATTCAAACAGTCCTTAAATCATTCCCACAAAACTGGCAAAATTGACACCACACTCGCCATAATGTGTTTGTGTGTGTGTGTGTGTGTGTGTGTGTGTGTGTGTATGTATGTCTGATTACTAATGTGTTTATATGCTAGCAAAGTCACGCATGCTCAATTAAGCTGGTTAGCAGCTCACCTATTAAACACCAACAGTAGCTGCGGTCGGCCTATAAATGGGAGATCACACACGATGTGCACAGCAGTAAAACCCAAGCTATTTAGATTCCACTGGAATTATGCCTTATATCAATTTGGCTCTGTTTTATAGTTCCCCATACATTATCTGGCAGAGGGAAACAAACATAAGGTATTCATTTTTTCTCATTAACCACCCTTTACAATGTTGGCTTCAATTTATATTTGTTTATGTTTATTAGCAAAGAATTATTTGTTAAAGTTCTCAAAGGGATTGTACCTCCTTTACTCATCACTGTCATTTGCTCATACACATTTTGGTGTGATTCACTTGGGCTGCTAGTGTTGTTGGGAGGTACCGGATAAAGTCTGGCTCATGATTTATATATACTACGACTGTAATGCTAACTGCATGCACATTACAGTAAAAAAAACTGGGTGGAATATGCACACATTTTAGTGCTTACCTCTACCTACATCATTAAAATGTTTTGCAAAGGTTCAGATTGCCCTGGCAGCATTTCAACTTGTTGGAAATACAGCCAGGCTCTTTAAAGTGGCTTTTAAAGTGGGCTTTTAAAGTCCCAGGGCTTTTAAAGTGTTCGTTCTGTTTCTTCATTGGTTTGTCATCCACCGGCTCCAGTTATGGTTCTTAACTTAAATTCACAGGAAGGCAACACCCTTATACACGCAGACTTGAGTATAAATTGAGCAGGGCGCATCGATTGGTGACTTTGGTGGCTAATTAGGGGGTTACCAAACAAGAAAATATATCTCTGAGAAATTAACCATGTCCCGGTATGTATTTCAAACTAGTTTAAAAATGGATTGATATTGAGGGTGAAGTCTGTCGGATGTGGTGTTCTGCAAATGATGAGATCAATTCTCAGCACTGTGTTAGAAAGGGAACTACACTGGACCACTGATCTCGTGTTTCTGGAAATAATTGTACTGTCCTTTGTGTCAGACCACATGCAATTGGCCAGATAACTACACAATAAGGCTACAGCATGCTAATATAACTTAGCAAGAAATCCTATCTAATCCTTTCTTGGTTTCCTCTGTTCTCCAATAAGGGACAGTAGTGGAAGCCCGGATCTGAGTGCAGAGGGGACCATCATATTGAGTTGTCCTACCATAGGAGATTCCAATCCACGCCTTTTCTCCATGCATCCAGCCAGTTCTGTAGAGCTCTCTGTAGAGTATGTCCACGTATGTCGGCGTGGAACGTCTTCTTAGTCAGTGCCCGTGTTTTGGCTCCCAGAGCACTAGCTTGCTAGCTGAAAGTTCTTGGTGTCTGTGGCAGTGACAAGCAAGATTTATCCTCCTGGATGCCACTTTGTTTGGGGCTACCACTGCCTTGGTAGCCCCTCATACAGATGCTTGTTTGTAACATGCTCGTTCTGGTGTATGTTCAGTATTACATGCAGCATTCTGGCGTAGCATCCATCCAGAGACTTCTGCAGGGTGGGCTTCAAGGTCCAGGATTCACAGCAATAAAGGAGTACAAACTCCACGGTTGTTTGGAAGAGGCTAATTTTTATGTGTCAAGGGAGAATGGATTTCCAAACACTAGTCATGCCATTCAGGGCCTTCCATGCCAGCGCCTTCCTCACCTTAAGGTCCTGTTTTGATGAATTGACCCAGGTACCCAGGTGCGTCTTCTGGTCCGAGCCTTGTGTTGAAGTCTCCCATGATTACTAGGAAGTTGTTGGCTGGCACATGGTGGATTGAGTTGTGGGCTGGCACATGGTGGATTGAGTTGTGGGCTGGCACATGGTGGATTGCTGTGCTTAGGTCGTCGTAGAACTTCTGCGCATCCTCGACTGGTGCTGCATTGGTGGGGGAGTACGCACTCATAATTGTTGTTACACGGTTCCGTTCCAAGTCAGCGATAAGAATCCTGTCAGTGTGCTGCTGAACCCTCCGGAGAGTTCTTCGCGCTTGAGGGGTCACCAGGAGCCACACACCACCAGTGGAGCATCATTCCGACATGCAGAAGAGGTGATTGGGGCATCGCTGGCCTACTGGTTAAGGAGTTATACCGGTAACCGGAGGATGGCCGGTTCGAGTCCCAACCGGTACACAAAAAAAAAAAAGTGGACGGGGGAAGTAGTTGTGCAGCACTCTCCTACGTCCTCAACCACGGATGAGGTGTGCTCCAGCAAAGGCACCTGAAACCCCCACCTGCCCCCCTGCCGCTGCCCACTGCGGGTGCTAGACCATATGTTCAGACACGAGCACCCCAAGGTTTGCCAAGAGGGAAAAAGTGATGATGAAGATGATGATGAATAAATACACACCCACTCTGCGGGGATGGTCAGGGTGAAGCTCCACTCCCCTTTCCTCAACACAGTGCACTAGTTCCTCCAGCCATGCCTCCTCTCGTGCTGTGTTTGCATTGAAGGTTCCCATAATAAATGGTCTCCTACAACGCAAAAGCGCATTGGACAGTTTGCTGTGTTCGGACTGAACCCTTCCTCTCCACGCGGGGAGGAGAGGGTTTGGGAATTAGTCATCATGGTGTCCCCTCGGGGGGGGGAACCGGCACCACCATCCGCTGCTTGTCTCCTGCGGACTCCCTCCGCTGGAAGTATAGGGTTTGTGATTGGGGTGTCTTACAGTAGTGGCTGGTGGTTTTTAAAGTGAGGCAGGAAGGACTGTGTGCTTGTTTGCCATTAGCCTGCCTGCACTGTTAATGGGATATGGTGGCATAAGTATATGAGACTCAAGTTGTTTCAGGGTGTTTTGGTGAACAACAAAATAGCAGGGAGGGATAATTATGTGAGTAAAATTTATACAAATCCACCAGTGGTAGCATTGTACTTTGACAACTGGTGGGAAGCACGTCTTGGACTACAAGGGCAGAAGGAAGGGATGCAAAGCCAATAAGTCAAATCAGGCCTATCATTGGGCCTATTTTTGCCCTCAATGACGGAAGCTATTGGTTGTAATTTGGCTATGTTTATTGTCAGCTACAATTGTTTTAAGAAAAATGAAGACACAAAAGTGATGCCGTTTAAAATGCATCATGCTCTGAATCATTCACTAAGATCCTTTCCACAATATTAAACAGAACGGTCATAGTAACTAACAATTAAAAGAACAACAAGAACATTAATTCAAAACTATTTGCATAGGCTGTAAGCCTAACATTGTTTGAGGCAAATGTGGATGTTGATGGTTGTTTCAGAATGTTGGTCATGGTGTTAAGCCAATTAAGATTGAGGGCCTTAATTTTTAGTTCAGTCAATCCTCCTCGCTGTTTCTGTTGCAAAGATATCAGTGACCTGGTCATACCAAATGGGATATTTTAAGTGATTTAAGTGATTTCAGAATAACTTGGCTTGTGTAGCTCCACGTTTTCGCTACCCTTTTAGACGTCTTAGTAACCCAACGGAGGAGTGTCTGTTGGGTTACCAACGGACACTCTGCGCCTACAAAATATGTAGGCTCAGCCCGTTTATTTCGGGACCTTGCCCACCTTTTGGAGGTGGAAACGTGAATATAAGCGAACTGGGCCGCACCGCTCGGCGGAAACGCCAGTATAAGCGAACAGAGCCGCACTGTACCACAATGAACAGTAGAGCACCGCCCCACAGCCAGAAGTCCGACTTATTGGTTCATAGCGCAGCCAGGGCTCCATTCGCGAATGGACGTTGGCGCGATCCAGATCCCTTAGCTAGTCACATTGGATGGTCAGAGGAGGACTTTCCTCCTCTCTCCCATTGAACCCCATGTTATTCACTGGCCGCCAACACTTTCGGGAAAATTAATGGGAGAGAATGGAGGCTGAGGAAGGAAAGACCTACCTGAAGTAATGTCAATAGGCGATAGGTGGTGCTAATGTTTAGCATTACATATACAAAGGCATTAAAGTAGTCATATTTAAGGGCATTAATTCATTGCAGTAGTCTGGGCATTCTACATTTTTTATTCTCAACAATGTTAAGGAGGATCTTCCTCCCACTCCTCACTGGAGAAGCCTCCACTGGTGTCTACCATTGATCATTCAATGCTAGGTTCTCCGTTGGCAAACCTAACAATGTGCAAGGATTGTGGGGCACAACTCCTCGCAGCCCAACTCTGGCCATCTCGGATATTAATTTGTCATCCGCCCTTGCTCCCCGAACTCCCGATGGTGTACGGTGCGGATGCAAGGGCGAGCAACACCTGTGTTTTTTGTTCGGAGTGACCACAGACACCATCTTCACCTAGAGGGGTTGCCTACCATCGCTATGAGCCACATCCTATTTGCCCATAGTTGGGACAGTGGGTGGGCCTGCATGCCTTCTCTCTGGGGCCTACTGCTGCTCCGAGATCCGCTGAAGTTTAGCCTGGGACCGCAAGGTACCCATGTACCATGTGTGGCCAGGAGGAGGCACTGCAGGAGTCTTGGCGTTGGAGTGGCTATGTACCGGCAGTAGGAGACTTACGCACTCGGCTCCCTATTCACCCGTGTTAGGTGCTAGCCGGTGGCCGTAGCTGAAGGCAAAGAGTAGCGAGAAGAAGCAGCATGCAGCATGCACTAACTACAAGCACTAATAGTGCAGTGCAGAGTTACTACACTGACGCTTCTCACACGCCCTATTTCGAGAGATAACACAAACCAAGACCAGGAGCTGGTGAAACATGCTCCTCAACATGTTCTGTTGCTTGACTTACAGTTCAGAATCAACCCTTGGCACTCATGCCTCAATTTCAGCATTTCTAACTTCGTTCTAACTTTTAGGTTTCACTGTTTTGTCTCTCAGAGGAAAAATATGCTGTTGGTTAGTGGTTACTCAATAAGTCAGACGCGGAGGAAGGCCCAGCGATATGAGCCATGGGGAGAAGTGAAATGTGTGCAGGGGTCCAGGAATAAGCGCGGGGCTCTGGGCTGTTGGCTGTTGGCTGTTGGCTGTTGGACGTGTTGGTGGGAAACATGAGCGACGTGCATGAGTTCCTCATATTTAACTTTGTTATGTGTTCATGTTTAAATCAAATAGAGTGTCTCTGCTGGGGTCTGGTTGTAGGGAGTACGCTGGAGGTGGTGTGTGTATGTGTGTGTGTTTGTGCGTGTGTAGCGGACGTAGCAGAGTGTTGCAAGCATGTTGAGAAAGAGTCTGTTGAATGACAGAAAAATAAACCAAATGTTGGCGCCCTGGATGCATTGCTTCACCCTAGAGTGGCATGCATGGGACCCCGGCTTGGCAAAACACTTTCTCATTAGGTTGTGGTGGTGTTCTGGGGAAAAAAAAAAAACATGCATCATGAAATTCTGCTCTTGTTGTTCAAGTTCAATAAACAATTGGAATAACCAAAAATAAATAGCCACCAGCATGTCTCTATTGCTTTAAATGTTTATATGTTTTCGGGGCTAAAGGGCACCTAAATATTGCTGAAAATAAATAGAAATGGTTTACATCTGCCTTTATTTTACAAGCCTTTGTGTTTTATCGGTTTCATCTCCAAACCACTATCATCAGCCATTCATCAACCGCTTTCTCTCAGTCCGTCTCAATGTTCCCACTGAAAGGAAGTCTCATCTGTGACCCAGCGCTCGGACATCAGGAACAAGTTCTGCAGATCTCAGAGTTCTTTTGTTTCTGACTCATCGCAGTAAAAACAGACAACAGAAGAGAACAAATGCGGATGGAGGGAATGACGCTGCCGGCTGTGGGACACCGAATCCTCTGGAAGCACAACAACTAAGATAGGACACGGAGTGGGAAAAAAGCACAGCTCAAACGTAGCCCACTTTTAGATCCATCACTTTAACGGTGTGTTAACTGAAGCAGAACATTCAATGAGTTGAACCCTGATAATGATAATTCAGCCAAACATGCACCCAACCTGCCAAGCCTCTCTCTGCTTTATGCTGGCCACCTTGCCCTACTTAGTCATGGAAGGCACTAGAAATGTCAGAGGGAATTTATTGTCCCAGGTATTACAAAGCATCAAGGGGTTTTCCTACCCAGTCCCAATGTATTAGCTGTGTGACCTCGGAATGACCTTTAGGCACATTTGCTTCGCTAACCCCAGTATGACTCTCTCCTAAAGACCCCAAACAGCCGAACCGTCCTTCCCCTTTCCATGGACATACACAAACACAAACACACACGCACACGCACACACACACACACACACACACA